>NW_027268519.1:0-124509 GCF_963676685.1 Mytilus edulis | reverse complement strand
TTAGGCCGTTCCCCACATTTGCATATTTAAAAGCATATAAATGATATGGGAGATGGAGATATACTTCTTTTTGCTAAAATCTGTGCTCAGATATGATAAAACATGGAGCCTGGATGTAACAAGACTGTCACTTTCAACTATATATGCAGACAGTATGGTCTGATGCAAAGTTTATTAACTTTACTGTTTAAAAACTGAATGAAATGTCAGCCTCAAAAGGCCAATATTTAAACCACTAGCTATCCAACAGAAGAAAGTAAAGGTATTCTGTGAAACAGAAATGGTTAAGCAACCAGTAATAAGTGTTTTTGATGTAGGTTCAGTGCAATCTGTTTTGGAATACAACTTTTAAGTGCATAGAACTTCACATTTCACCTGCTGCGTATAATGACCGTTAGACTTAGACTATTAAAACAGCACATTTTGTACTCTTTTTATGTTTTTATCTACTTTTTTTTGTGTTCAGAGTTCACAAATAAGTTAAACAACTGAAATAAATACCACAAACACAAATAGATATCAGAAAAAAACTGTCAGAGAGAAATTAAGCATGCTGTTTTTGAAAAAATAGTGAAAAAAGTGAAAAAGCTACATTTTAGGCATTTAACCTGAAAAGTGACTTTTTCACAAAATTTCTATCAAATGAAAGTGAAAATCATTTCTTCTCATATAGTTTGACAAATCAATACCAATAGATCATTCAGAAAAGATGCCAAAGTAAAAATTCTAAATTTGCTGAAATGCACCTCTTAGGCCACAGACCACAATTAATTCCTCTATCAGTTCTTTATAACCTTTTGCATCATTTAAAAAAATTGCACCATGCACTTTTGTCCAATTTTTTGTGTGTGTAATGTCTTGTCCTAGTCCAAATACATATCCAAAATTCAGAAAGATTGAAGCAATCACTTTTACAAATTTAGCCAATACACATCTATACCCCTATTGACAAGTCAAGAGATGTTCCGAAAACTGTAAATATCACCTTTTTGCACTTGACCTAATCACTCATTCCATATCAAAATCAGTTAAAATACAACCTCCAAAAATTTATTTGACCTCTCTTCTTTCATTTCCACCCAAAAAGATTTGAGGAATGAGTGAGGAAAGGAAAGAAAAAAAATTAAGGAAAAATACACTCTAATTAAAAGGAACTATATTCGTGGACAACGAAAAGCGGGGTCATTAATTGTGGTCTTGGGCCTATTAGGGGCCTAAAACTTGACCAATTCTAATAAAACTTGGCATGATTCAAGCTTAGTATATTATAAAACAGGTTACAAAGTTTCAAAGCCATATGATACCAAATAAAAAAAATGTGGCATTTTTTATATCTGAATTTTGGGTGCTGAATTGTGGCGTTGAATTAGAACAATTAAAACTATCAAATTTGAGCTTCTAAAAACCAAAAGATACCAAAACTAACACTTTTTAATGTCTCTATGTATAAGTTAACATCTATTTAAAGCAACAGAAAGCATATTTCATGTATCAGACTTATGCAAAATGGCCAGAAGTTAATTTTATATGAGCCTGTGCCAAAAAATAGAGGTTTTCAATTAGGGTGAGGCCTTATATCAAATGTAATATTTTTCACTTAATACAATTTTCTGAAGTTGTTAAGTTATCAAACAAACTTTAACAGGTTATAAATGTACTTTTGATGGAAATATAAGTTTCAAATAGCATAACGCATGTGGATAAAATGGTCTTTAGCAATGTTATGCTTAAAAAAACAGATTGCCAGTTTAGGCCGTTCCCCACATTTGCATATTTAAAAGCATATAAATGATATGGGAGATGGAGATATACTTCTTTTTGCTAAAATCTGTGCTCAGATATGATAAAACATGGAGCCTGGATGTAACAAGACTGTCACTTTCAACTATATATGCAGACAGTATGGTCTGATGCAAAGTTTATTAACTTTACTGTTTAAAAACTGAATGAAATGTCAGCCTCAAAAGGCCAATATTTAAACCACTAGCTATCCAACAGAAGAAAGTAAAGGTATTCTGTGAAACAGAAATGGTTAAGCAACCAGTAATAAGTGTTTTTGATGTAGGTTCAGTGCAATCTGTTTTGGAATACAACTTTTAAGTGCATAGAACTTCACATTTCACCTGCTGCGTATAATGACCGTTAGACTTAGACTATTAAAACAGCACATTTTGTACTCTTTTTATGTTTTTATCTACTTTTTTTTGTGTTCAGAGTTCACAAATAAGTTAAACAACTGAAATAAATACCACAAACACAAATAGATATCAGAAAAAAACTGTCAGAGAGAAATTAAGCATGCTGTTTTTGAAAAAATAGTGAAAAAAGTGAAAAAGCTACATTTTAGGCATTTAACCTGAAAAGTGACTTTTTCACAAAATTTCTATCAAATGAAAGTGAAAATCATTTCTTCTCATATAGTTTGACAAATCAATACCAATAGATCATTCAGAAAAGATGCCAAAGTAAAAATTCTAAATTTGCTGAAATGCACCTCTTAGGCCACAGACCACAATTAATTCCTCTATCAGTTCTTTATAACCTTTTGCATCATTTAAAAAAATTGCACCATGCACTTTTGTCCAATTTTTTGTGTGTGTAATGTCTTGTCCTAGTCCAAATACATATCCAAAATTCAGAAAGATTGAAGCAATCACTTTTACAAATTTAGCCAATACACATCTATACCCCTATTGACAAGTCAAGAGATGTTCCGAAAACTGTAAATATCACCTTTTTGCACTTGACCTAATCACTCATTCCATATCAAAATCAGTTAAAATACAACCTCCAAAAATTTATTTGACCTCTCTTCTTTCATTTCCACCCAAAAAGATTTGAGGAATGAGTGAGGAAAGGAAAGAAAAAAAATTAAGGAAAAATACACTCTAATTAAAAGGAACTATATTCGTGGACAACGAAAAGCGGGGTCATTAATTGTGGTCTTGGGCCTATTAGGGGCCTAAAACTTGACCAATTCTAATAAAACTTGGCATGATTCAAGCTTAGTATATTATAAAACAGGTTACAAAGTTTCAAAGCCATATGATACCAAATAAAAAAAATGTGGCATTTTTTATATCTGAATTTTGGGTGCTGAATTGTGGCGTTGAATTAGAACAATTAAAACTATCAAATTTGAGCTTCTAAAAACCAAAAGATACCAAAACTAACACTTTTTAATGTCTCTATGTATAAGTTAACATCTATTTAAAGCAACAGAAAGCATATTTCATGTATCAGACTTATGCAAAATGGCCAGAAGTTAATTTTATATGAGCCTGTGCCAAAAAATAGAGGTTTTCAATTAGGGTGAGGCCTTATATCAAATGTAATATTTTTCACTTAATACAATTTTCTGAAGTTGTTAAGTTATCAAACAAACTTTAACAGGTTATAAATGTACTTTTGATGGAAATATAAGTTTCAAATAGCATAACGCATGTGGATAAAATGGTCTTTAGCAATGTTATGCTTAAAAAAACAGATTGCCAGTTTAGGCCGTTCCCCACATTTGCATATTTAAAAGCATATAAATGATATGGGAGATGGAGATATACTTCTTTTTGCTAAAATCTGTGCTCAGATATGATAAAACATGGAGCCTGGATGTAACAAGACTGTCACTTTCAACTATATATGCAGACAGTATGGTCTGATGCAAAGTTTATTAACTTTACTGTTTAAAAACTGAATGAAATGTCAGCCTCAAAAGGCCAATATTTAAACCACTAGCTATCCAACAGAAGAAAGTAAAGGTATTCTGTGAAACAGAAATGGTTAAGCAACCAGTAATAAGTGTTTTTGATGTAGGTTCAGTGCAATCTGTTTTGGAATACAACTTTTAAGTGCATAGAACTTCACATTTCACCTGCTGCGTATAATGACCGTTAGACTTAGACTATTAAAACAGCACATTTTGTACTCTTTTTATGTTTTTATCTACTTTTTTTTGTGTTCAGAGTTCACAAATAAGTTAAACAACTGAAATAAATACCACAAACACAAATAGATATCAGAAAAAAACTGTCAGAGAGAAATTAAGCATGCTGTTTTTGAAAAAATAGTGAAAAAAGTGAAAAAGCTACATTTTAGGCATTTAACCTGAAAAGTGACTTTTTCACAAAATTTCTATCAAATGAAAGTGAAAATCATTTCTTCTCATATAGTTTGACAAATCAATACCAATAGATCATTCAGAAAAGATGCCAAAGTAAAAATTCTAAATTTGCTGAAATGCACCTCTTAGGCCACAGACCACAATTAATTCCTCTATCAGTTCTTTATAACCTTTTGCATCATTTAAAAAAATTGCACCATGCACTTTTGTCCAATTTTTTGTGTGTGTAATGTCTTGTCCTAGTCCAAATACATATCCAAAATTCAGAAAGATTGAAGCAATCACTTTTACAAATTTAGCCAATACACATCTATACCCCTATTGACAAGTCAAGAGATGTTCCGAAAACTGTAAATATCACCTTTTTGCACTTGACCTAATCACTCATTCCATATCAAAATCAGTTAAAATACAACCTCCAAAAATTTATTTGACCTCTCTTCTTTCATTTCCACCCAAAAAGATTTGAGGAATGAGTGAGGAAAGGAAAGAAAAAAAATTAAGGAAAAATACACTCTAATTAAAAGGAACTATATTCGTGGACAACGAAAAGCGGGGTCATTAATTGTGGTCTTGGGCCTATTAGGGGCCTAAAACTTGACCAATTCTAATAAAACTTGGCATGATTCAAGCTTAGTATATTATAAAACAGGTTACAAAGTTTCAAAGCCATATGATACCAAATAAAAAAAATGTGGCATTTTTTATATCTGAATTTTGGGTGCTGAATTGTGGCGTTGAATTAGAACAATTAAAACTATCAAATTTGAGCTTCTAAAAACCAAAAGATACCAAAACTAACACTTTTTAATGTCTCTATGTATAAGTTAACATCTATTTAAAGCAACAGAAAGCATATTTCATGTATCAGACTTATGCAAAATGGCCAGAAGTTAATTTTATATGAGCCTGTGCCAAAAAATAGAGGTTTTCAATTAGGGTGAGGCCTTATATCAAATGTAATATTTTTCACTTAATACAATTTTCTGAAGTTGTTAAGTTATCAAACAAACTTTAACAGGTTATAAATGTACTTTTGATGGAAATATAAGTTTCAAATAGCATAACGCATGTGGATAAAATGGTCTTTAGCAATGTTATGCTTAAAAAAACAGATTGCCAGTTTAGGCCGTTCCCCACATTTGCATATTTAAAAGCATATAAATGATATGGGAGATGGAGATATACTTCTTTTTGCTAAAATCTGTGCTCAGATATGATAAAACATGGAGCCTGGATGTAACAAGACTGTCACTTTCAACTATATATGCAGACAGTATGGTCTGATGCAAAGTTTATTAACTTTACTGTTTAAAAACTGAATGAAATGTCAGCCTCAAAAGGCCAATATTTAAACCACTAGCTATCCAACAGAAGAAAGTAAAGGTATTCTGTGAAACAGAAATGGTTAAGCAACCAGTAATAAGTGTTTTTGATGTAGGTTCAGTGCAATCTGTTTTGGAATACAACTTTTAAGTGCATAGAACTTCACATTTCACCTGCTGCGTATAATGACCGTTAGACTTAGACTATTAAAACAGCACATTTTGTACTCTTTTTATGTTTTTATCTACTTTTTTTTGTGTTCAGAGTTCACAAATAAGTTAAACAACTGAAATAAATACCACAAACACAAATAGATATCAGAAAAAAACTGTCAGAGAGAAATTAAGCATGCTGTTTTTGAAAAAATAGTGAAAAAAGTGAAAAAGCTACATTTTAGGCATTTAACCTGAAAAGTGACTTTTTCACAAAATTTCTATCAAATGAAAGTGAAAATCATTTCTTCTCATATAGTTTGACAAATCAATACCAATAGATCATTCAGAAAAGATGCCAAAGTAAAAATTCTAAATTTGCTGAAATGCACCTCTTAGGCCACAGACCACAATTAATTCCTCTATCAGTTCTTTATAACCTTTTGCATCATTTAAAAAAATTGCACCATGCACTTTTGTCCAATTTTTTGTGTGTGTAATGTCTTGTCCTAGTCCAAATACATATCCAAAATTCAGAAAGATTGAAGCAATCACTTTTACAAATTTAGCCAATACACATCTATACCCCTATTGACAAGTCAAGAGATGTTCCGAAAACTGTAAATATCACCTTTTTGCACTTGACCTAATCACTCATTCCATATCAAAATCAGTTAAAATACAACCTCCAAAAATTTATTTGACCTCTCTTCTTTCATTTCCACCCAAAAAGATTTGAGGAATGAGTGAGGAAAGGAAAGAAAAAAAATTAAGGAAAAATACACTCTAATTAAAAGGAACTATATTCGTGGACAACGAAAAGCGGGGTCATTAATTGTGGTCTTGGGCCTATTAGGGGCCTAAAACTTGACCAATTCTAATAAAACTTGGCATGATTCAAGCTTAGTATATTATAAAACAGGTTACAAAGTTTCAAAGCCATATGATACCAAATAAAAAAAATGTGGCATTTTTTATATCTGAATTTTGGGTGCTGAATTGTGGCGTTGAATTAGAACAATTAAAACTATCAAATTTGAGCTTCTAAAAACCAAAAGATACCAAAACTAACACTTTTTAATGTCTCTATGTATAAGTTAACATCTATTTAAAGCAACAGAAAGCATATTTCATGTATCAGACTTATGCAAAATGGCCAGAAGTTAATTTTATATGAGCCTGTGCCAAAAAATAGAGGTTTTCAATTAGGGTGAGGCCTTATATCAAATGTAATATTTTTCACTTAATACAATTTTCTGAAGTTGTTAAGTTATCAAACAAACTTTAACAGGTTATAAATGTACTTTTGATGGAAATATAAGTTTCAAATAGCATAACGCATGTGGATAAAATGGTCTTTAGCAATGTTATGCTTAAAAAAACAGATTGCCAGTTTAGGCCGTTCCCCACATTTGCATATTTAAAAGCATATAAATGATATGGGAGATGGAGATATACTTCTTTTTGCTAAAATCTGTGCTCAGATATGATAAAACATGGAGCCTGGATGTAACAAGACTGTCACTTTCAACTATATATGCAGACAGTATGGTCTGATGCAAAGTTTATTAACTTTACTGTTTAAAAACTGAATGAAATGTCAGCCTCAAAAGGCCAATATTTAAACCACTAGCTATCCAACAGAAGAAAGTAAAGGTATTCTGTGAAACAGAAATGGTTAAGCAACCAGTAATAAGTGTTTTTGATGTAGGTTCAGTGCAATCTGTTTTGGAATACAACTTTTAAGTGCATAGAACTTCACATTTCACCTGCTGCGTATAATGACCGTTAGACTTAGACTATTAAAACAGCACATTTTGTACTCTTTTTATGTTTTTATCTACTTTTTTTTGTGTTCAGAGTTCACAAATAAGTTAAACAACTGAAATAAATACCACAAACACAAATAGATATCAGAAAAAAACTGTCAGAGAGAAATTAAGCATGCTGTTTTTGAAAAAATAGTGAAAAAAGTGAAAAAGCTACATTTTAGGCATTTAACCTGAAAAGTGACTTTTTCACAAAATTTCTATCAAATGAAAGTGAAAATCATTTCTTCTCATATAGTTTGACAAATCAATACCAATAGATCATTCAGAAAAGATGCCAAAGTAAAAATTCTAAATTTGCTGAAATGCACCTCTTAGGCCACAGACCACAATTAATTCCTCTATCAGTTCTTTATAACCTTTTGCATCATTTAAAAAAATTGCACCATGCACTTTTGTCCAATTTTTTGTGTGTGTAATGTCTTGTCCTAGTCCAAATACATATCCAAAATTCAGAAAGATTGAAGCAATCACTTTTACAAATTTAGCCAATACACATCTATACCCCTATTGACAAGTCAAGAGATGTTCCGAAAACTGTAAATATCACCTTTTTGCACTTGACCTAATCACTCATTCCATATCAAAATCAGTTAAAATACAACCTCCAAAAATTTATTTGACCTCTCTTCTTTCATTTCCACCCAAAAAGATTTGAGGAATGAGTGAGGAAAGGAAAGAAAAAAAATTAAGGAAAAATACACTCTAATTAAAAGGAACTATATTCGTGGACAACGAAAAGCGGGGTCATTAATTGTGGTCTTGGGCCTATTAGGGGCCTAAAACTTGACCAATTCTAATAAAACTTGGCATGATTCAAGCTTAGTATATTATAAAACAGGTTACAAAGTTTCAAAGCCATATGATACCAAATAAAAAAAATGTGGCATTTTTTATATCTGAATTTTGGGTGCTGAATTGTGGCGTTGAATTAGAACAATTAAAACTATCAAATTTGAGCTTCTAAAAACCAAAAGATACCAAAACTAACACTTTTTAATGTCTCTATGTATAAGTTAACATCTATTTAAAGCAACAGAAAGCATATTTCATGTATCAGACTTATGCAAAATGGCCAGAAGTTAATTTTATATGAGCCTGTGCCAAAAAATAGAGGTTTTCAATTAGGGTGAGGCCTTATATCAAATGTAATATTTTTCACTTAATACAATTTTCTGAAGTTGTTAAGTTATCAAACAAACTTTAACAGGTTATAAATGTACTTTTGATGGAAATATAAGTTTCAAATAGCATAACGCATGTGGATAAAATGGTCTTTAGCAATGTTATGCTTAAAAAAACAGATTGCCAGTTTAGGCCGTTCCCCACATTTGCATATTTAAAAGCATATAAATGATATGGGAGATGGAGATATACTTCTTTTTGCTAAAATCTGTGCTCAGATATGATAAAACATGGAGCCTGGATGTAACAAGACTGTCACTTTCAACTATATATGCAGACAGTATGGTCTGATGCAAAGTTTATTAACTTTACTGTTTAAAAACTGAATGAAATGTCAGCCTCAAAAGGCCAATATTTAAACCACTAGCTATCCAACAGAAGAAAGTAAAGGTATTCTGTGAAACAGAAATGGTTAAGCAACCAGTAATAAGTGTTTTTGATGTAGGTTCAGTGCAATCTGTTTTGGAATACAACTTTTAAGTGCATAGAACTTCACATTTCACCTGCTGCGTATAATGACCGTTAGACTTAGACTATTAAAACAGCACATTTTGTACTCTTTTTATGTTTTTATCTACTTTTTTTTGTGTTCAGAGTTCACAAATAAGTTAAACAACTGAAATAAATACCACAAACACAAATAGATATCAGAAAAAAACTGTCAGAGAGAAATTAAGCATGCTGTTTTTGAAAAAATAGTGAAAAAAGTGAAAAAGCTACATTTTAGGCATTTAACCTGAAAAGTGACTTTTTCACAAAATTTCTATCAAATGAAAGTGAAAATCATTTCTTCTCATATAGTTTGACAAATCAATACCAATAGATCATTCAGAAAAGATGCCAAAGTAAAAATTCTAAATTTGCTGAAATGCACCTCTTAGGCCACAGACCACAATTAATTCCTCTATCAGTTCTTTATAACCTTTTGCATCATTTAAAAAAATTGCACCATGCACTTTTGTCCAATTTTTTGTGTGTGTAATGTCTTGTCCTAGTCCAAATACATATCCAAAATTCAGAAAGATTGAAGCAATCACTTTTACAAATTTAGCCAATACACATCTATACCCCTATTGACAAGTCAAGAGATGTTCCGAAAACTGTAAATATCACCTTTTTGCACTTGACCTAATCACTCATTCCATATCAAAATCAGTTAAAATACAACCTCCAAAAATTTATTTGACCTCTCTTCTTTCATTTCCACCCAAAAAGATTTGAGGAATGAGTGAGGAAAGGAAAGAAAAAAAATTAAGGAAAAATACACTCTAATTAAAAGGAACTATATTCGTGGACAACGAAAAGCGGGGTCATTAATTGTGGTCTTGGGCCTATTAGGGGCCTAAAACTTGACCAATTCTAATAAAACTTGGCATGATTCAAGCTTAGTATATTATAAAACAGGTTACAAAGTTTCAAAGCCATATGATACCAAATAAAAAAAATGTGGCATTTTTTATATCTGAATTTTGGGTGCTGAATTGTGGCGTTGAATTAGAACAATTAAAACTATCAAATTTGAGCTTCTAAAAACCAAAAGATACCAAAACTAACACTTTTTAATGTCTCTATGTATAAGTTAACATCTATTTAAAGCAACAGAAAGCATATTTCATGTATCAGACTTATGCAAAATGGCCAGAAGTTAATTTTATATGAGCCTGTGCCAAAAAATAGAGGTTTTCAATTAGGGTGAGGCCTTATATCAAATGTAATATTTTTCACTTAATACAATTTTCTGAAGTTGTTAAGTTATCAAACAAACTTTAACAGGTTATAAATGTACTTTTGATGGAAATATAAGTTTCAAATAGCATAACGCATGTGGATAAAATGGTCTTTAGCAATGTTATGCTTAAAAAAACAGATTGCCAGTTTAGGCCGTTCCCCACATTTGCATATTTAAAAGCATATAAATGATATGGGAGATGGAGATATACTTCTTTTTGCTAAAATCTGTGCTCAGATATGATAAAACATGGAGCCTGGATGTAACAAGACTGTCACTTTCAACTATATATGCAGACAGTATGGTCTGATGCAAAGTTTATTAACTTTACTGTTTAAAAACTGAATGAAATGTCAGCCTCAAAAGGCCAATATTTAAACCACTAGCTATCCAACAGAAGAAAGTAAAGGTATTCTGTGAAACAGAAATGGTTAAGCAACCAGTAATAAGTGTTTTTGATGTAGGTTCAGTGCAATCTGTTTTGGAATACAACTTTTAAGTGCATAGAACTTCACATTTCACCTGCTGCGTATAATGACCGTTAGACTTAGACTATTAAAACAGCACATTTTGTACTCTTTTTATGTTTTTATCTACTTTTTTTTGTGTTCAGAGTTCACAAATAAGTTAAACAACTGAAATAAATACCACAAACACAAATAGATATCAGAAAAAAACTGTCAGAGAGAAATTAAGCATGCTGTTTTTGAAAAAATAGTGAAAAAAGTGAAAAAGCTACATTTTAGGCATTTAACCTGAAAAGTGACTTTTTCACAAAATTTCTATCAAATGAAAGTGAAAATCATTTCTTCTCATATAGTTTGACAAATCAATACCAATAGATCATTCAGAAAAGATGCCAAAGTAAAAATTCTAAATTTGCTGAAATGCACCTCTTAGGCCACAGACCACAATTAATTCCTCTATCAGTTCTTTATAACCTTTTGCATCATTTAAAAAAATTGCACCATGCACTTTTGTCCAATTTTTTGTGTGTGTAATGTCTTGTCCTAGTCCAAATACATATCCAAAATTCAGAAAGATTGAAGCAATCACTTTTACAAATTTAGCCAATACACATCTATACCCCTATTGACAAGTCAAGAGATGTTCCGAAAACTGTAAATATCACCTTTTTGCACTTGACCTAATCACTCATTCCATATCAAAATCAGTTAAAATACAACCTCCAAAAATTTATTTGACCTCTCTTCTTTCATTTCCACCCAAAAAGATTTGAGGAATGAGTGAGGAAAGGAAAGAAAAAAAATTAAGGAAAAATACACTCTAATTAAAAGGAACTATATTCGTGGACAACGAAAAGCGGGGTCATTAATTGTGGTCTTGGGCCTATTAGGGGCCTAAAACTTGACCAATTCTAATAAAACTTGGCATGATTCAAGCTTAGTATATTATAAAACAGGTTACAAAGTTTCAAAGCCATATGATACCAAATAAAAAAAATGTGGCATTTTTTATATCTGAATTTTGGGTGCTGAATTGTGGCGTTGAATTAGAACAATTAAAACTATCAAATTTGAGCTTCTAAAAACCAAAAGATACCAAAACTAACACTTTTTAATGTCTCTATGTATAAGTTAACATCTATTTAAAGCAACAGAAAGCATATTTCATGTATCAGACTTATGCAAAATGGCCAGAAGTTAATTTTATATGAGCCTGTGCCAAAAAATAGAGGTTTTCAATTAGGGTGAGGCCTTATATCAAATGTAATATTTTTCACTTAATACAATTTTCTGAAGTTGTTAAGTTATCAAACAAACTTTAACAGGTTATAAATGTACTTTTGATGGAAATATAAGTTTCAAATAGCATAACGCATGTGGATAAAATGGTCTTTAGCAATGTTATGCTTAAAAAAACAGATTGCCAGTTTAGGCCGTTCCCCACATTTGCATATTTAAAAGCATATAAATGATATGGGAGATGGAGATATACTTCTTTTTGCTAAAATCTGTGCTCAGATATGATAAAACATGGAGCCTGGATGTAACAAGACTGTCACTTTCAACTATATATGCAGACAGTATGGTCTGATGCAAAGTTTATTAACTTTACTGTTTAAAAACTGAATGAAATGTCAGCCTCAAAAGGCCAATATTTAAACCACTAGCTATCCAACAGAAGAAAGTAAAGGTATTCTGTGAAACAGAAATGGTTAAGCAACCAGTAATAAGTGTTTTTGATGTAGGTTCAGTGCAATCTGTTTTGGAATACAACTTTTAAGTGCATAGAACTTCACATTTCACCTGCTGCGTATAATGACCGTTAGACTTAGACTATTAAAACAGCACATTTTGTACTCTTTTTATGTTTTTATCTACTTTTTTTTGTGTTCAGAGTTCACAAATAAGTTAAACAACTGAAATAAATACCACAAACACAAATAGATATCAGAAAAAAACTGTCAGAGAGAAATTAAGCATGCTGTTTTTGAAAAAATAGTGAAAAAAGTGAAAAAGCTACATTTTAGGCATTTAACCTGAAAAGTGACTTTTTCACAAAATTTCTATCAAATGAAAGTGAAAATCATTTCTTCTCATATAGTTTGACAAATCAATACCAATAGATCATTCAGAAAAGATGCCAAAGTAAAAATTCTAAATTTGCTGAAATGCACCTCTTAGGCCACAGACCACAATTAATTCCTCTATCAGTTCTTTATAACCTTTTGCATCATTTAAAAAAATTGCACCATGCACTTTTGTCCAATTTTTTGTGTGTGTAATGTCTTGTCCTAGTCCAAATACATATCCAAAATTCAGAAAGATTGAAGCAATCACTTTTACAAATTTAGCCAATACACATCTATACCCCTATTGACAAGTCAAGAGATGTTCCGAAAACTGTAAATATCACCTTTTTGCACTTGACCTAATCACTCATTCCATATCAAAATCAGTTAAAATACAACCTCCAAAAATTTATTTGACCTCTCTTCTTTCATTTCCACCCAAAAAGATTTGAGGAATGAGTGAGGAAAGGAAAGAAAAAAAATTAAGGAAAAATACACTCTAATTAAAAGGAACTATATTCGTGGACAACGAAAAGCGGGGTCATTAATTGTGGTCTTGGGCCTATTAGGGGCCTAAAACTTGACCAATTCTAATAAAACTTGGCATGATTCAAGCTTAGTATATTATAAAACAGGTTACAAAGTTTCAAAGCCATATGATACCAAATAAAAAAAATGTGGCATTTTTTATATCTGAATTTTGGGTGCTGAATTGTGGCGTTGAATTAGAACAATTAAAACTATCAAATTTGAGCTTCTAAAAACCAAAAGATACTAAAACTAACACTTTTTAATGTCTCTATGTATAAGTTAACATCTATTTAAAGCAACAGAAAGCATATTTCATGTATCAGACTTATGCAAAATGGCCAGAAGTTAATTTTATATGAGCCTGTGCCAAAAAATAGAGGTTTTCAATTAGGGTGAGGCCTTATATCAAATGTAATATTTTTCACTTAATACAATTTTCTGAAGTTGTTAAGTTATCAAACAAACTTTAACAGGTTATAAATGTACTTTTGATGGAAATATAAGTTTCAAATAGCATAACGCATGTGGATAAAATGGTCTTTAGCAATGTTATGCTTAAAAAAACAGATTGCCAGTTTAGGCCGTTCCCCACATTTGCATATTTAAAAGCATATAAATGATATGGGAGATGGAGATATACTTCTTTTTGCTAAAATCTGTGCTCAGATATGATAAAACATGGAGCCTGGATGTAACAAGACTGTCACTTTCAACTATATATGCAGACAGTATGGTCTGATGCAAAGTTTATTAACTTTACTGTTTAAAAACTGAATGAAATGTCAGCCTCAAAAGGCCAATATTTAAACCACTAGCTATCCAACAGAAGAAAGTAAAGGTATTCTGTGAAACAGAAATGGTTAAGCAACCAGTAATAAGTGTTTTTGATGTAGGTTCAGTGCAATCTGTTTTGGAATACAACTTTTAAGTGCATAGAACTTCACATTTCACCTGCTGCGTATAATGACCGTTAGACTTAGACTATTAAAACAGCACATTTTGTACTCTTTTTATGTTTTTATCTACTTTTTTTTGTGTTCAGAGTTCACAAATAAGTTAAACAACTGAAATAAATACCACAAACACAAATAGATATCAGAAAAAAACTGTCAGAGAGAAATTAAGCATGCTGTTTTTGAAAAAATAGTGAAAAAAGTGAAAAAGCTACATTTTAGGCATTTAACCTGAAAAGTGACTTTTTCACAAAATTTCTATCAAATGAAAGTGAAAATCATTTCTTCTCATATAGTTTGACAAATCAATACCAATAGATCATTCAGAAAAGATGCCAAAGTAAAAATTCTAAATTTGCTGAAATGCACCTATTAGGGGCCTAAAACTTGACCAATTCTAATAAAACTTGGCATGATTCAAGCTTAGTATATTATAAAACAGGTTACAAAGTTTCAAAGCCATATGATACCAAATAAAAAAAATGTGGCATTTTTTATATCTGAATTTTGGGTGCTGAATTGTGGCGTTGAATTAGAACAATTAAAACTATCAAATTTGAGCTTCTAAAAACCAAAAGATACCAAAACTAACACTTTTTAATGTCTCTATGTATAAGTTAACATCTATTTAAAGCAACAGAAAGCATATTTCATGTATCAGACTTATGCAAAATGGCCAGAAGTTAATTTTATATGAGCCTGTGCCAAAAAATAGAGGTTTTCAATTAGGGTGAGGCCTTATATCAAATGTAATATTTTTCACTTAATACAATTTTCTGAAGTTGTTAAGTTATCAAACAAACTTTAACAGGTTATAAATGTACTTTTGATGGAAATATAAGTTTCAAATAGCATAACGCATGTGGATAAAATGGTCTTTAGCAATGTTATGCTTAAAAAAACAGATTGCCAGTTTAGGCCGTTCCCCACATTTGCATATTTAAAAGCATATAAATGATATGGGAGATGGAGATATACTTCTTTTTGCTAAAATCTGTGCTCAGATATGATAAAACATGGAGCCTGGATGTAACAAGACTGTCACTTTCAACTATATATGCAGACAGTATGGTCTGATGCAAAGTTTATTAACTTTACTGTTTAAAAACTGAATGAAATGTCAGCCTCAAAAGGCCAATATTTAAACCACTAGCTATCCAACAGAAGAAAGTAAAGGTATTCTGTGAAACAGAAATGGTTAAGCAACCAGTAATAAGTGTTTTTGATGTAGGTTCAGTGCAATCTGTTTTGGAATACAACTTTTAAGTGCATAGAACTTCACATTTCACCTGCTGCGTATAATGACCGTTAGACTTAGACTATTAAAACAGCACATTTTGTACTCTTTTTATGTTTTTATCTACTTTTTTTTGTGTTCAGAGTTCACAAATAAGTTAAACAACTGAAATAAATACCACAAACACAAATAGATATCAGAAAAAAACTGTCAGAGAGAAATTAAGCATGCTGTTTTTGAAAAAATAGTGAAAAAAGTGAAAAAGCTACATTTTAGGCATTTAACCTGAAAAGTGACTTTTTCACAAAATTTCTATCAAATGAAAGTGAAAATCATTTCTTCTCATATAGTTTGACAAATCAATACCAATAGATCATTCAGAAAAGATGCCAAAGTAAAAATTCTAAATTTGCTGAAATGCACCTCTTAGGCCACAGACCACAATTAATTCCTCTATCAGTTCTTTATAACCTTTTGCATCATTTAAAAAAATTGCACCATGCACTTTTGTCCAATTTTTTGTGTGTGTAATGTCTTGTCCTAGTCCAAATACATATCCAAAATTCAGAAAGATTGAAGCAATCACTTTTACAAATTTAGCCAATACACATCTATACCCCTATTGACAAGTCAAGAGATGTTCCGAAAACTGTAAATATCACCTTTTTGCACTTGACCTAATCACTCATTCCATATCAAAATCAGTTAAAATACAACCTCCAAAAATTTATTTGACCTCTCTTCTTTCATTTCCACCCAAAAAGATTTGAGGAATGAGTGAGGAAAGGAAAGAAAAAAAATTAAGGAAAAATACACTCTAATTAAAAGGAACTATATTCGTGGACAACGAAAAGCGGGGTCATTAATTGTGGTCTTGGGCCTATTAGGGGCCTAAAACTTGACCAATTCTAATAAAACTTGGCATGATTCAAGCTTAGTATATTATAAAACAGGTTACAAAGTTTCAAAGCCATATGATACCAAATAAAAAAAATGTGGCATTTTTTATATCTGAATTTTGGGTGCTGAATTGTGGCGTTGAATTAGAACAATTAAAACTATCAAATTTGAGCTTCTAAAAACCAAAAGATACCAAAACTAACACTTTTTAATGTCTCTATGTATAAGTTAACATCTATTTAAAGCAACAGAAAGCATATTTCATGTATCAGACTTATGCAAAATGGCCAGAAGTTAATTTTATATGAGCCTGTGCCAAAAAATAGAGGTTTTCAATTAGGGTGAGGCCTTATATCAAATGTAATATTTTTCACTTAATACAATTTTCTGAAGTTGTTAAGTTATCAAACAAACTTTAACAGGTTATAAATGTACTTTTGATGGAAATATAAGTTTCAAATAGCATAACGCATGTGGATAAAATGGTCTTTAGCAATGTTATGCTTAAAAAAACAGATTGCCAGTTTAGGCCGTTCCCCACATTTGCATATTTAAAAGCATATAAATGATATGGGAGATGGAGATATACTTCTTTTTGCTAAAATCTGTGCTCAGATATGATAAAACATGGAGCCTGGATGTAACAAGACTGTCACTTTCAACTATATATGCAGACAGTATGGTCTGATGCAAAGTTTATTAACTTTACTGTTTAAAAACTGAATGAAATGTCAGCCTCAAAAGGCCAATATTTAAACCACTAGCTATCCAACAGAAGAAAGTAAAGGTATTCTGTGAAACAGAAATGGTTAAGCAACCAGTAATAAGTGTTTTTGATGTAGGTTCAGTGCAATCTGTTTTGGAATACAACTTTTAAGTGCATAGAACTTCACATTTCACCTGCTGCGTATAATGACCGTTAGACTTAGACTATTAAAACAGCACATTTTGTACTCTTTTTATGTTTTTATCTACTTTTTTTTGTGTTCAGAGTTCACAAATAAGTTAAACAACTGAAATAAATACCACAAACACAAATAGATATCAGAAAAAAACTGTCAGAGAGAAATTAAGCATGCTGTTTTTGAAAAAATAGTGAAAAAAGTGAAAAAGCTACATTTTAGGCATTTAACCTGAAAAGTGACTTTTTCACAAAATTTCTATCAAATGAAAGTGAAAATCATTTCTTCTCATATAGTTTGACAAATCAATACCAATAGATCATTCAGAAAAGATGCCAAAGTAAAAATTCTAAATTTGCTGAAATGCACCTCTTAGGCCACAGACCACAATTAATTCCTCTATCAGTTCTTTATAACCTTTTGCATCATTTAAAAAAATTGCACCATGCACTTTTGTCCAATTTTTTGTGTGTGTAATGTCTTGTCCTAGTCCAAATACATATCCAAAATTCAGAAAGATTGAAGCAATCACTTTTACAAATTTAGCCAATACACATCTATACCCCTATTGACAAGTCAAGAGATGTTCCGAAAACTGTAAATATCACCTTTTTGCACTTGACCTAATCACTCATTCCATATCAAAATCAGTTAAAATACAACCTCCAAAAATTTATTTGACCTCTCTTCTTTCATTTCCACCCAAAAAGATTTGAGGAATGAGTGAGGAAAGGAAAGAAAAAAAATTAAGGAAAAATACACTCTAATTAAAAGGAACTATATTCGTGGACAACGAAAAGCGGGGTCATTAATTGTGGTCTTGGGCCTATTAGGGGCCTAAAACTTGACCAATTCTAATAAAACTTGGCATGATTCAAGCTTAGTATATTATAAAACAGGTTACAAAGTTTCAAAGCCATATGATACCAAATAAAAAAAATGTGGCATTTTTTATATCTGAATTTTGGGTGCTGAATTGTGGCGTTGAATTAGAACAATTAAAACTATCAAATTTGAGCTTCTAAAAACCAAAAGATACCAAAACTAACACTTTTTAATGTCTCTATGTATAAGTTAACATCTATTTAAAGCAACAGAAAGCATATTTCATGTATCAGACTTATGCAAAATGGCCAGAAGTTAATTTTATATGAGCCTGTGCCAAAAAATAGAGGTTTTCAATTAGGGTGAGGCCTTATATCAAATGTAATATTTTTCACTTAATACAATTTTCTGAAGTTGTTAAGTTATCAAACAAACTTTAACAGGTTATAAATGTACTTTTGATGGAAATATAAGTTTCAAATAGCATAACGCATGTGGATAAAATGGTCTTTAGCAATGTTATGCTTAAAAAAACAGATTGCCAGTTTAGGCCGTTCCCCACATTTGCATATTTAAAAGCATATAAATGATATGGGAGATGGAGATATACTTCTTTTTGCTAAAATCTGTGCTCAGATATGATAAAACATGGAGCCTGGATGTAACAAGACTGTCACTTTCAACTATATATGCAGACAGTATGGTCTGATGCAAAGTTTATTAACTTTACTGTTTAAAAACTGAATGAAATGTCAGCCTCAAAAGGCCAATATTTAAACCACTAGCTATCCAACAGAAGAAAGTAAAGGTATTCTGTGAAACAGAAATGGTTAAGCAACCAGTAATAAGTGTTTTTGATGTAGGTTCAGTGCAATCTGTTTTGGAATACAACTTTTAAGTGCATAGAACTTCACATTTCACCTGCTGCGTATAATGACCGTTAGACTTAGACTATTAAAACAGCACATTTTGTACTCTTTTTATGTTTTTATCTACTTTTTTTTGTGTTCAGAGTTCACAAATAAGTTAAACAACTGAAATAAATACCACAAACACAAATAGATATCAGAAAAAAACTGTCAGAGAGAAATTAAGCATGCTGTTTTTGAAAAAATAGTGAAAAAAGTGAAAAAGCTACATTTTAGGCATTTAACCTGAAAAGTGACTTTTTCACAAAATTTCTATCAAATGAAAGTGAAAATCATTTCTTCTCATATAGTTTGACAAATCAATACCAATAGATCATTCAGAAAAGATGCCAAAGTAAAAATTCTAAATTTGCTGAAATGCACCTCTTAGGCCACAGACCACAATTAATTCCTCTATCAGTTCTTTATAACCTTTTGCATCATTTAAAAAAATTGCACCATGCACTTTTGTCCAATTTTTTGTGTGTGTAATGTCTTGTCCTAGTCCAAATACATATCCAAAATTCAGAAAGATTGAAGCAATCACTTTTACAAATTTAGCCAATACACATCTATACCCCTATTGACAAGTCAAGAGATGTTCCGAAAACTGTAAATATCACCTTTTTGCACTTGACCTAATCACTCATTCCATATCAAAATCAGTTAAAATACAACCTCCAAAAATTTATTTGACCTCTCTTCTTTCATTTCCACCCAAAAAGATTTGAGGAATGAGTGAGGAAAGGAAAGAAAAAAATTAAGGAAAAATACACTCTAATTAAAAGGAACTATATTCGTGGACAACGAAAAGCGGGGTCATTAATTGTGGTCTTGGGCCTATTAGGGGCCTAAAACTTGACCAATTCTAATAAAACTTGGCATGATTCAAGCTTAGTATATTATAAAACAGGTTACAAAGTTTCAAAGCCATATGATACCAAATAAAAAAAATGTGGCATTTTTTATATCTGAATTTTGGGTGCTGAATTGTGGCGTTGAATTAGAACAATTAAAACTATCAAATTTGAGCTTCTAAAAACCAAAAGATACCAAAACTAACACTTTTTAATGTCTCTATGTATAAGTTAACATCTATTTAAAGCAACAGAAAGCATATTTCATGTATCAGACTTATGCAAAATGGCCAGAAGTTAATTTTATATGAGCCTGTGCCAAAAAATAGAGGTTTTCAATTAGGGTGAGGCCTTATATCAAATGTAATATTTTTCACTTAATACAATTTTCTGAAGTTGTTAAGTTATCAAACAAACTTTAACAGGTTATAAATGTACTTTTGATGGAAATATAAGTTTCAAATAGCATAACGCATGTGGATAAAATGGTCTTTAGCAATGTTATGCTTAAAAAAACAGATTGCCAGTTTAGGCCGTTCCCCACATTTGCATATTTAAAAGCATATAAATGATATGGGAGATGGAGATATACTTCTTTTTGCTAAAATCTGTGCTCAGATATGATAAAACATGGAGCCTGGATGTAACAAGACTGTCACTTTCAACTATATATGCAGACAGTATGGTCTGATGCAAAGTTTATTAACTTTACTGTTTAAAAACTGAATGAAATGTCAGCCTCAAAAGGCCAATATTTAAACCACTAGCTATCCAACAGAAGAAAGTAAAGGTATTCTGTGAAACAGAAATGGTTAAGCAACCAGTAATAAGTGTTTTTGATGTAGGTTCAGTGCAATCTGTTTTGGAATACAACTTTTAAGTGCATAGAACTTCACATTTCACCTGCTGCGTATAATGACCGTTAGACTTAGACTATTAAAACAGCACATTTTGTACTCTTTTTATGTTTTTATCTACTTTTTTTTGTGTTCAGAGTTCACAAATAAGTTAAACAACTGAAATAAATACCACAAACACAAATAGATATCAGAAAAAAACTGTCAGAGAGAAATTAAGCATGCTGTTTTTGAAAAAATAGTGAAAAAAGTGAAAAAGCTACATTTTAGGCATTTAACCTGAAAAGTGACTTTTTCACAAAATTTCTATCAAATGAAAGTGAAAATCATTTCTTCTCATATAGTTTGACAAATCAATACCAATAGATCATTCAGAAAAGATGCCAAAGTAAAAATTCTAAATTTGCTGAAATGCACCTCTTAGGCCACAGACCACAATTAATTCCTCTATCAGTTCTTTATAACCTTTTGCATCATTTAAAAAAATTGCACCATGCACTTTTGTCCAATTTTTTGTGTGTGTAATGTCTTGTCCTAGTCCAAATACATATCCAAAATTCAGAAAGATTGAAGCAATCACTTTTACAAATTTAGCCAATACACATCTATACCCCTATTGACAAGTCAAGAGATGTTCCGAAAACTGTAAATATCACCTTTTTGCACTTGACCTAATCACTCATTCCATATCAAAATCAGTTAAAATACAACCTCCAAAAATTTATTTGACCTCTCTTCTTTCATTTCCACCCAAAAAGATTTGAGGAATGAGTGAGGAAAGGAAAGAAAAAAAATTAAGGAAAAATACACTCTAATTAAAAGGAACTATATTCGTGGACAACGAAAAGCGGGGTCATTAATTGTGGTCTTGGGCCTATTAGGGGCCTAAAACTTGACCAATTCTAATAAAACTTGGCATGATTCAAGCTTAGTATATTATAAAACAGGTTACAAAGTTTCAAAGCCATATGATACCAAATAAAAAAAATGTGGCATTTTTTATATCTGAATTTTGGGTGCTGAATTGTGGCGTTGAATTAGAACAATTAAAACTATCAAATTTGAGCTTCTAAAAACCAAAAGATACCAAAACTAACACTTTTTAATGTCTCTATGTATAAGTTAACATCTATTTAAAGCAACAGAAAGCATATTTCATGTATCAGACTTATGCAAAATGGCCAGAAGTTAATTTTATATGAGCCTGTGCCAAAAAATAGAGGTTTTCAATTAGGGTGAGGCCTTATATCAAATGTAATATTTTTCACTTAATACAATTTTCTGAAGTTGTTAAGTTATCAAACAAACTTTAACAGGTTATAAATGTACTTTTGATGGAAATATAAGTTTCAAATAGCATAACGCATGTGGATAAAATGGTCTTTAGCAATGTTATGCTTAAAAAAACAGATTGCCAGTTTAGGCCGTTCCCCACATTTGCATATTTAAAAGCATATAAATGATATGGGAGATGGAGATATACTTCTTTTTGCTAAAATCTGTGCTCAGATATGATAAAACATGGAGCCTGGATGTAACAAGACTGTCACTTTCAACTATATATGCAGACAGTATGGTCTGATGCAAAGTTTATTAACTTTACTGTTTAAAAACTGAATGAAATGTCAGCCTCAAAAGGCCAATATTTAAACCACTAGCTATCCAACAGAAGAAAGTAAAGGTATTCTGTGAAACAGAAATGGTTAAGCAACCAGTAATAAGTGTTTTTGATGTAGGTTCAGTGCAATCTGTTTTGGAATACAACTTTTAAGTGCATAGAACTTCACATTTCACCTGCTGCGTATAATGACCGTTAGACTTAGACTATTAAAACAGCACATTTTGTACTCTTTTTATGTTTTTATCTACTTTTTTTTGTGTTCAGAGTTCACAAATAAGTTAAACAACTGAAATAAATACCACAAACACAAATAGATATCAGAAAAAAACTGTCAGAGAGAAATTAAGCATGCTGTTTTTGAAAAAATAGTGAAAAAAGTGAAAAAGCTACATTTTAGGCATTTAACCTGAAAAGTGACTTTTTCACAAAATTTCTATCAAATGAAAGTGAAAATCATTTCTTCTCATATAGTTTGACAAATCAATACCAATAGATCATTCAGAAAAGATGCCAAAGTAAAAATTCTAAATTTGCTGAAATGCACCTCTTAGGCCACAGACCACAATTAATTCCTCTATCAGTTCTTTATAACCTTTTGCATCATTTAAAAAAATTGCACCATGCACTTTTGTCCAATTTTTTGTGTGTGTAATGTCTTGTCCTAGTCCAAATACATATCCAAAATTCAGAAAGATTGAAGCAATCACTTTTACAAATTTAGCCAATACACATCTATACCCCTATTGACAAGTCAAGAGATGTTCCGAAAACTGTAAATATCACCTTTTTGCACTTGACCTAATCACTCATTCCATATCAAAATCAGTTAAAATACAACCTCCAAAAATTTATTTGACCTCTCTTCTTTCATTTCCACCCAAAAAGATTTGAGGAATGAGTGAGGAAAGGAAAGAAAAAAAATTAAGGAAAAATACACTCTAATTAAAAGGAACTATATTCGTGGACAACGAAAAGCGGGGTCATTAATTGTGGTCTTGGGCCTATTAGGGGCCTAAAACTTGACCAATTCTAATAAAACTTGGCATGATTCAAGCTTAGTATATTATAAAACAGGTTACAAAGTTTCAAAGCCATATGATACCAAATAAAAAAAATGTGGCATTTTTTATATCTGAATTTTGGGTGCTGAATTGTGGCGTTGAATTAGAACAATTAAAACTATCAAATTTGAGCTTCTAAAAACCAAAAGATACCAAAACTAACACTTTTTAATGTCTCTATGTATAAGTTAACATCTATTTAAAGCAACAGAAAGCATATTTCATGTATCAGACTTATGCAAAATGGCCAGAAGTTAATTTTATATGAGCCTGTGCCAAAAAATAGAGGTTTTCAATTAGGGTGAGGCCTTATATCAAATGTAATATTTTTCACTTAATACAATTTTCTGAAGTTGTTAAGTTATCAAACAAACTTTAACAGGTTATAAATGTACTTTTGATGGAAATATAAGTTTCAAATAGCATAACGCATGTGGATAAAATGGTCTTTAGCAATGTTATGCTTAAAAAAACAGATTGCCAGTTTAGGCCGTTCCCCACATTTGCATATTTAAAAGCATATAAATGATATGGGAGATGGAGATATACTTCTTTTTGCTAAAATCTGTGCTCAGATATGATAAAACATGGAGCCTGGATGTAACAAGACTGTCACTTTCAACTATATATGCAGACAGTATGGTCTGATGCAAAGTTTATTAACTTTACTGTTTAAAAACTGAATGAAATGTCAGCCTCAAAAGGCCAATATTTAAACCACTAGCTATCCAACAGAAGAAAGTAAAGGTATTCTGTGAAACAGAAATGGTTAAGCAACCAGTAATAAGTGTTTTTGATGTAGGTTCAGTGCAATCTGTTTTGGAATACAACTTTTAAGTGCATAGAACTTCACATTTCACCTGCTGCGTATAATGACCGTTAGACTTAGACTATTAAAACAGCACATTTTGTACTCTTTTTATGTTTTTATCTACTTTTTTTTGTGTTCAGAGTTCACAAATAAGTTAAACAACTGAAATAAATACCACAAACACAAATAGATATCAGAAAAAAACTGTCAGAGAGAAATTAAGCATGCTGTTTTTGAAAAAATAGTGAAAAAAGTGAAAAAGCTACATTTTAGGCATTTAACCTGAAAAGTGACTTTTTCACAAAATTTCTATCAAATGAAAGTGAAAATCATTTCTTCTCATATAGTTTGACAAATCAATACCAATAGATCATTCAGAAAAGATGCCAAAGTAAAAATTCTAAATTTGCTGAAATGCACCTCTTAGGCCACAGACCACAATTAATTCCTCTATCAGTTCTTTATAACCTTTTGCATCATTTAAAAAAATTGCACCATGCACTTTTGTCCAATTTTTTGTGTGTGTAATGTCTTGTCCTAGTCCAAATACATATCCAAAATTCAGAAAGATTGAAGCAATCACTTTTACAAATTTAGCCAATACACATCTATACCCCTATTGACAAGTCAAGAGATGTTCCGAAAACTGTAAATATCACCTTTTTGCACTTGACCTAATCACTCATTCCATATCAAAATCAGTTAAAATACAACCTCCAAAAATTTATTTGACCTCTCTTCTTTCATTTCCACCCAAAAAGATTTGAGGAATGAGTGAGGAAAGGAAAGAAAAAAAATTAAGGAAAAATACACTCTAATTAAAAGGAACTATATTCGTGGACAACGAAAAGCGGGGTCATTAATTGTGGTCTTGGGCCTATTAGGGGCCTAAAACTTGACCAATTCTAATAAAACTTGGCATGATTCAAGCTTAGTATATTATAAAACAGGTTACAAAGTTTCAAAGCCATATGATACCAAATAAAAAAAATGTGGCATTTTTTATATCTGAATTTTGGGTGCTGAATTGTGGCGTTGAATTAGAACAATTAAAACTATCAAATTTGAGCTTCTAAAAACCAAAAGATACCAAAACTAACACTTTTTAATGTCTCTATGTATAAGTTAACATCTATTTAAAGCAACAGAAAGCATATTTCATGTATCAGACTTATGCAAAATGGCCAGAAGTTAATTTTATATGAGCCTGTGCCAAAAAATAGAGGTTTTCAATTAGGGTGAGGCCTTATATCAAATGTAATATTTTTCACTTAATACAATTTTCTGAAGTTGTTAAGTTATCAAACAAACTTTAACAGGTTATAAATGTACTTTTGATGGAAATATAAGTTTCAAATAGCATAACGCATGTGGATAAAATGGTCTTTAGCAATGTTATGCTTAAAAAAACAGATTGCCAGTTTAGGCCGTTCCCCACATTTGCATATTTAAAAGCATATAAATGATATGGGAGATGGAGATATACTTCTTTTTGCTAAAATCTGTGCTCAGATATGATAAAACATGGAGCCTGGATGTAACAAGACTGTCACTTTCAACTATATATGCAGACAGTATGGTCTGATGCAAAGTTTATTAACTTTACTGTTTAAAAACTGAATGAAATGTCAGCCTCAAAAGGCCAATATTTAAACCACTAGCTATCCAACAGAAGAAAGTAAAGGTATTCTGTGAAACAGAAATGGTTAAGCAACCAGTAATAAGTGTTTTTGATGTAGGTTCAGTGCAATCTGTTTTGGAATACAACTTTTAAGTGCATAGAACTTCACATTTCACCTGCTGCGTATAATGACCGTTAGACTTAGACTATTAAAACAGCACATTTTGTACTCTTTTTATGTTTTTATCTACTTTTTTTTGTGTTCAGAGTTCACAAATAAGTTAAACAACTGAAATAAATACCACAAACACAAATAGATATCAGAAAAAAACTGTCAGAGAGAAATTAAGCATGCTGTTTTTGAAAAAATAGTGAAAAAAGTGAAAAAGCTACATTTTAGGCATTTAACCTGAAAAGTGACTTTTTCACAAAATTTCTATCAAATGAAAGTGAAAATCATTTCTTCTCATATAGTTTGACAAATCAATACCAATAGATCATTCAGAAAAGATGCCAAAGTAAAAATTCTAAATTTGCTGAAATGCACCTCTTAGGCCACAGACCACAATTAATTCCTCTATCAGTTCTTTATAACCTTTTGCATCATTTAAAAAAATTGCACCATGCACTTTTGTCCAATTTTTTGTGTGTGTAATGTCTTGTCCTAGTCCAAATACATATCCAAAATTCAGAAAGATTGAAGCAATCACTTTTACAAATTTAGCCAATACACATCTATACCCCTATTGACAAGTCAAGAGATGTTCCGAAAACTGTAAATATCACCTTTTTGCACTTGACCTAATCACTCATTCCATATCAAAATCAGTTAAAATACAACCTCCAAAAATTTATTTGACCTCTCTTCTTTCATTTCCACCCAAAAAGATTTGAGGAATGAGTGAGGAAAGGAAAGAAAAAAAATTAAGGAAAAATACACTCTAATTAAAAGGAACTATATTCGTGGACAACGAAAAGCGGGGTCATTAATTGTGGTCTTGGGCCTATTAGGGGCCTAAAACTTGACCAATTCTAATAAAACTTGGCATGATTCAAGCTTAGTATATTATAAAACAGGTTACAAAGTTTCAAAGCCATATGATACCAAATAAAAAAAATGTGGCATTTTTTATATCTGAATTTTGGGTGCTGAATTGTGGCGTTGAATTAGAACAATTAAAACTATCAAATTTGAGCTTCTAAAAACCAAAAGATACCAAAACTAACACTTTTTAATGTCTCTATGTATAAGTTAACATCTATTTAAAGCAACAGAAAGCATATTTCATGTATCAGACTTATGCAAAATGGCCAGAAGTTAATTTTATATGAGCCTGTGCCAAAAAATAGAGGTTTTCAATTAGGGTGAGGCCTTATATCAAATGTAATATTTTTCACTTAATACAATTTTCTGAAGTTGTTAAGTTATCAAACAAACTTTAACAGGTTATAAATGTACTTTTGATGGAAATATAAGTTTCAAATAGCATAACGCATGTGGATAAAATGGTCTTTAGCAATGTTATGCTTAAAAAAACAGATTGCCAGTTTAGGCCGTTCCCCACATTTGCATATTTAAAAGCATATAAATGATATGGGAGATGGAGATATACTTCTTTTTGCTAAAATCTGTGCTCAGATATGATAAAACATGGAGCCTGGATGTAACAAGACTGTCACTTTCAACTATATATGCAGACAGTATGGTCTGATGCAAAGTTTATTAACTTTACTGTTTAAAAACTGAATGAAATGTCAGCCTCAAAAGGCCAATATTTAAACCACTAGCTATCCAACAGAAGAAAGTAAAGGTATTCTGTGAAACAGAAATGGTTAAGCAACCAGTAATAAGTGTTTTTGATGTAGGTTCAGTGCAATCTGTTTTGGAATACAACTTTTAAGTGCATAGAACTTCACATTTCACCTGCTGCGTATAATGACCGTTAGACTTAGACTATTAAAACAGCACATTTTGTACTCTTTTTATGTTTTTATCTACTTTTTTTTGTGTTCAGAGTTCACAAATAAGTTAAACAACTGAAATAAATACCACAAACACAAATAGATATCAGAAAAAAACTGTCAGAGAGAAATTAAGCATGCTGTTTTTGAAAAAATAGTGAAAAAAGTGAAAAAGCTACATTTTAGGCATTTAACCTGAAAAGTGACTTTTTCACAAAATTTCTATCAAATGAAAGTGAAAATCATTTCTTCTCATATAGTTTGACAAATCAATACCAATAGATCATTCAGAAAAGATGCCAAAGTAAAAATTCTAAATTTGCTGAAATGCACCTCTTAGGCCACAGACCACAATTAATTCCTCTATCAGTTCTTTATAACCTTTTGCATCATTTAAAAAAATTGCACCATGCACTTTTGTCCAATTTTTTGTGTGTGTAATGTCTTGTCCTAGTCCAAATACATATCCAAAATTCAGAAAGATTGAAGCAATCACTTTTACAAATTTAGCCAATACACATCTATACCCCTATTGACAAGTCAAGAGATGTTCCGAAAACTGTAAATATCACCTTTTTGCACTTGACCTAATCACTCATTCCATATCAAAATCAGTTAAAATACAACCTCCAAAAATTTATTTGACCTCTCTTCTTTCATTTCCACCCAAAAAGATTTGAGGAATGAGTGAGGAAAGGAAAGAAAAAAAATTAAGGAAAAATACACTCTAATTAAAAGGAACTATATTCGTGGACAACGAAAAGCGGGGTCATTAATTGTGGTCTTGGGCCTATTAGGGGCCTAAAACTTGACCAATTCTAATAAAACTTGGCATGATTCAAGCTTAGTATATTATAAAACAGGTTACAAAGTTTCAAAGCCATATGATACCAAATAAAAAAAATGTGGCATTTTTTATATCTGAATTTTGGGTGCTGAATTGTGGCGTTGAATTAGAACAATTAAAACTATCAAATTTGAGCTTCTAAAAACCAAAAGATACCAAAACTAACACTTTTTAATGTCTCTATGTATAAGTTAACATCTATTTAAAGCAACAGAAAGCATATTTCATGTATCAGACTTATGCAAAATGGCCAGAAGTTAATTTTATATGAGCCTGTGCCAAAAAATAGAGGTTTTCAATTAGGGTGAGGCCTTATATCAAATGTAATATTTTTCACTTAATACAATTTTCTGAAGTTGTTAAGTTATCAAACAAACTTTAACAGGTTATAAATGTACTTTTGATGGAAATATAAGTTTCAAATAGCATAACGCATGTGGATAAAATGGTCTTTAGCAATGTTATGCTTAAAAAAACAGATTGCCAGTTTAGGCCGTTCCCCACATTTGCATATTTAAAAGCATATAAATGATATGGGAGATGGAGATATACTTCTTTTTGCTAAAATCTGTGCTCAGATATGATAAAACATGGAGCCTGGATGTAACAAGACTGTCACTTTCAACTATATATGCAGACAGTATGGTCTGATGCAAAGTTTATTAACTTTACTGTTTAAAAACTGAATGAAATGTCAGCCTCAAAAGGCCAATATTTAAACCACTAGCTATCCAACAGAAGAAAGTAAAGGTATTCTGTGAAACAGAAATGGTTAAGCAACCAGTAATAAGTGTTTTTGATGTAGGTTCAGTGCAATCTGTTTTGGAATACAACTTTTAAGTGCATAGAACTTCACATTTCACCTGCTGCGTATAATGACCGTTAGACTTAGACTATTAAAACAGCACATTTTGTACTCTTTTTATGTTTTTATCTACTTTTTTTTGTGTTCAGAGTTCACAAATAAGTTAAACAACTGAAATAAATACCACAAACACAAATAGATATCAGAAAAAAACTGTCAGAGAGAAATTAAGCATGCTGTTTTTGAAAAAATAGTGAAAAAAGTGAAAAAGCTACATTTTAGGCATTTAACCTGAAAAGTGACTTTTTCACAAAATTTCTATCAAATGAAAGTGAAAATCATTTCTTCTCATATAGTTTGACAAATCAATACCAATAGATCATTCAGAAAAGATGCCAAAGTAAAAATTCTAAATTTGCTGAAATGCACCTCTTAGGCCACAGACCACAATTAATTCCTCTATCAGTTCTTTATAACCTTTTGCATCATTTAAAAAAATTGCACCATGCACTTTTGTCCAATTTTTTGTGTGTGTAATGTCTTGTCCTAGTCCAAATACATATCCAAAATTCAGAAAGATTGAAGCAATCACTTTTACAAATTTAGCCAATACACATCTATACCCCTATTGACAAGTCAAGAGATGTTCCGAAAACTGTAAATATCACCTTTTTGCACTTGACCTAATCACTCATTCCATATCAAAATCAGTTAAAATACAACCTCCAAAAATTTATTTGACCTCTCTTCTTTCATTTCCACCCAAAAAGATTTGAGGAATGAGTGAGGAAAGGAAAGAAAAAAAATTAAGGAAAAATACACTCTAATTAAAAGGAACTATATTCGTGGACAACGAAAAGCGGGGTCATTAATTGTGGTCTTGGGCCTATTAGGGGCCTAAAACTTGACCAATTCTAATAAAACTTGGCATGATTCAAGCTTAGTATATTATAAAACAGGTTACAAAGTTTCAAAGCCATATGATACCAAATAAAAAAAATGTGGCATTTTTTATATCTGAATTTTGGGTGCTGAATTGTGGCGTTGAATTAGAACAATTAAAACTATCAAATTTGAGCTTCTAAAAACCAAAAGATACCAAAACTAACACTTTTTAATGTCTCTATGTATAAGTTAACATCTATTTAAAGCAACAGAAAGCATATTTCATGTATCAGACTTATGCAAAATGGCCAGAAGTTAATTTTATATGAGCCTGTGCCAAAAAATAGAGGTTTTCAATTAGGGTGAGGCCTTATATCAAATGTAATATTTTTCACTTAATACAATTTTCTGAAGTTGTTAAGTTATCAAACAAACTTTAACAGGTTATAAATGTACTTTTGATGGAAATATAAGTTTCAAATAGCATAACGCATGTGGATAAAATGGTCTTTAGCAATGTTATGCTTAAAAAAACAGATTGCCAGTTTAGGCCGTTCCCCACATTTGCATATTTAAAAGCATATAAATGATATGGGAGATGGAGATATACTTCTTTTTGCTAAAATCTGTGCTCAGATATGATAAAACATGGAGCCTGGATGTAACAAGACTGTCACTTTCAACTATATATGCAGACAGTATGGTCTGATGCAAAGTTTATTAACTTTACTGTTTAAAAACTGAATGAAATGTCAGCCTCAAAAGGCCAATATTTAAACCACTAGCTATCCAACAGAAGAAAGTAAAGGTATTCTGTGAAACAGAAATGGTTAAGCAACCAGTAATAAGTGTTTTTGATGTAGGTTCAGTGCAATCTGTTTTGGAATACAACTTTTAAGTGCATAGAACTTCACATTTCACCTGCTGCGTATAATGACCGTTAGACTTAGACTATTAAAACAGCACATTTTGTACTCTTTTTATGTTTTTATCTACTTTTTTTTGTGTTCAGAGTTCACAAATAAGTTAAACAACTGAAATAAATACCACAAACACAAATAGATATCAGAAAAAAACTGTCAGAGAGAAATTAAGCATGCTGTTTTTGAAAAAATAGTGAAAAAAGTGAAAAAGCTACATTTTAGGCATTTAACCTGAAAAGTGACTTTTTCACAAAATTTCTATCAAATGAAAGTGAAAATCATTTCTTCTCATATAGTTTGACAAATCAATACCAATAGATCATTCAGAAAAGATGCCAAAGTAAAAATTCTAAATTTGCTGAAATGCACCTCTTAGGCCACAGACCACAATTAATTCCTCTATCAGTTCTTTATAACCTTTTGCATCATTTAAAAAAATTGCACCATGCACTTTTGTCCAATTTTTTGTGTGTGTAATGTCTTGTCCTAGTCCAAATACATATCCAAAATTCAGAAAGATTGAAGCAATCACTTTTACAAATTTAGCCAATACACATCTATACCCCTATTGACAAGTCAAGAGATGTTCCGAAAACTGTAAATATCACCTTTTTGCACTTGACCTAATCACTCATTCCATATCAAAATCAGTTAAAATACAACCTCCAAAAATTTATTTGACCTCTCTTCTTTCATTTCCACCCAAAAAGATTTGAGGAATGAGTGAGGAAAGGAAAGAAAAAAAATTAAGGAAAAATACACTCTAATTAAAAGGAACTATATTCGTGGACAACGAAAAGCGGGGTCATTAATTGTGGTCTTGGGCCTATTAGGGGCCTAAAACTTGACCAATTCTAATAAAACTTGGCATGATTCAAGCTTAGTATATTATAAAACAGGTTACAAAGTTTCAAAGCCATATGATACCAAATAAAAAAAATGTGGCATTTTTTATATCTGAATTTTGGGTGCTGAATTGTGGCGTTGAATTAGAACAATTAAAACTATCAAATTTGAGCTTCTAAAAACCAAAAGATACCAAAACTAACACTTTTTAATGTCTCTATGTATAAGTTAACATCTATTTAAAGCAACAGAAAGCATATTTCATGTATCAGACTTATGCAAAATGGCCAGAAGTTAATTTTATATGAGCCTGTGCCAAAAAATAGAGGTTTTCAATTAGGGTGAGGCCTTATATCAAATGTAATATTTTTCACTTAATACAATTTTCTGAAGTTGTTAAGTTATCAAACAAACTTTAACAGGTTATAAATGTACTTTTGATGGAAATATAAGTTTCAAATAGCATAACGCATGTGGATAAAATGGTCTTTAGCAATGTTATGCTTAAAAAAACAGATTGCCAGTTTAGGCCGTTCCCCACATTTGCATATTTAAAAGCATATAAATGATATGGGAGATGGAGATATACTTCTTTTTGCTAAAATCTGTGCTCAGATATGATAAAACATGGAGCCTGGATGTAACAAGACTGTCACTTTCAACTATATATGCAGACAGTATGGTCTGATGCAAAGTTTATTAACTTTACTGTTTAAAAACTGAATGAAATGTCAGCCTCAAAAGGCCAATATTTAAACCACTAGCTATCCAACAGAAGAAAGTAAAGGTATTCTGTGAAACAGAAATGGTTAAGCAACCAGTAATAAGTGTTTTTGATGTAGGTTCAGTGCAATCTGTTTTGGAATACAACTTTTAAGTGCATAGAACTTCACATTTCACCTGCTGCGTATAATGACCGTTAGACTTAGACTATTAAAACAGCACATTTTGTACTCTTTTTATGTTTTTATCTACTTTTTTTTGTGTTCAGAGTTCACAAATAAGTTAAACAACTGAAATAAATACCACAAACACAAATAGATATCAGAAAAAAACTGTCAGAGAGAAATTAAGCATGCTGTTTTTGAAAAAATAGTGAAAAAAGTGAAAAAGCTACATTTTAGGCATTTAACCTGAAAAGTGACTTTTTCACAAAATTTCTATCAAATGAAAGTGAAAATCATTTCTTCTCATATAGTTTGACAAATCAATACCAATAGATCATTCAGAAAAGATGCCAAAGTAAAAATTCTAAATTTGCTGAAATGCACCTCTTAGGCCACAGACCACAATTAATTCCTCTATCAGTTCTTTATAACCTTTTGCATCATTTAAAAAAATTGCACCATGCACTTTTGTCCAATTTTTTGTGTGTGTAATGTCTTGTCCTAGTCCAAATACATATCCAAAATTCAGAAAGATTGAAGCAATCACTTTTACAAATTTAGCCAATACACATCTATACCCCTATTGACAAGTCAAGAGATGTTCCGAAAACTGTAAATATCACCTTTTTGCACTTGACCTAATCACTCATTCCATATCAAAATCAGTTAAAATACAACCTCCAAAAATTTATTTGACCTCTCTTCTTTCATTTCCACCCAAAAAGATTTGAGGAATGAGTGAGGAAAGGAAAGAAAAAAAATTAAGGAAAAATACACTCTAATTAAAAGGAACTATATTCGTGGACAACGAAAAGCGGGGTCATTAATTGTGGTCTTGGGCCTATTAGGGGCCTAAAACTTGACCAATTCTAATAAAACTTGGCATGATTCAAGCTTAGTATATTATAAAACAGGTTACAAAGTTTCAAAGCCATATGATACCAAATAAAAAAAATGTGGCATTTTTTATATCTGAATTTTGGGTGCTGAATTGTGGCGTTGAATTAGAACAATTAAAACTATCAAATTTGAGCTTCTAAAAACCAAAAGATACCAAAACTAACACTTTTTAATGTCTCTATGTATAAGTTAACATCTATTTAAAGCAACAGAAAGCATATTTCATGTATCAGACTTATGCAAAATGGCCAGAAGTTAATTTTATATGAGCCTGTGCCAAAAAATAGAGGTTTTCAATTAGGGTGAGGCCTTATATCAAATGTAATATTTTTCACTTAATACAATTTTCTGAAGTTGTTAAGTTATCAAACAAACTTTAACAGGTTATAAATGTACTTTTGATGGAAATATAAGTTTCAAATAGCATAACGCATGTGGATAAAATGGTCTTTAGCAATGTTATGCTTAAAAAAACAGATTGCCAGTTTAGGCCGTTCCCCACATTTGCATATTTAAAAGCATATAAATGATATGGGAGATGGAGATATACTTCTTTTTGCTAAAATCTGTGCTCAGATATGATAAAACATGGAGCCTGGATGTAACAAGACTGTCACTTTCAACTATATATGCAGACAGTATGGTCTGATGCAAAGTTTATTAACTTTACTGTTTAAAAACTGAATGAAATGTCAGCCTCAAAAGGCCAATATTTAAACCACTAGCTATCCAACAGAAGAAAGTAAAGGTATTCTGTGAAACAGAAATGGTTAAGCAACCAGTAATAAGTGTTTTTGATGTAGGTTCAGTGCAATCTGTTTTGGAATACAACTTTTAAGTGCATAGAACTTCACATTTCACCTGCTGCATATAATGACCGTTAGACTTAGACTATTAAAACAGCACATTTTGTACTCTTTTTATGTTTTTATCTACTTTTTTTTGTGTTCAGAGTTCACAAATAAGTTAAACAACTGAAATAAATACCACAAACACAAATAGATATCAGAAAAAAACTGTCAGAGAGAAATTAAGCATGCTGTTTTTGAAAAAATAGTGAAAAAAGTGAAAAAGCTACATTTTAGGCATTTAACCTGAAAAGTGACTTTTTCACAAAATTTCTATCAAATGAAAGTGAAAATCATTTCTTCTCATATAGTTTGACAAATCAATACCAATAGATCATTCAGAAAAGATGCCAAAGTAAAAATTCTAAATTTGCTGAAATGCACCTCTTAGGCCACAGACCACAATTAATTCCTCTATCAGTTCTTTATAACCTTTTGCATCATTTAAAAAAATTGCACCATGCACTTTTGTCCAATTTTTTGTGTGTGTAATGTCTTGTCCTAGTCCAAATACATATCCAAAATTCAGAAAGATTGAAGCAATCACTTTTACAAATTTAGCCAATACACATCTATACCCCTATTGACAAGTCAAGAGATGTTCCGAAAACTGTAAATATCACCTTTTTGCACTTGACCTAATCACTCATTCCATATCAAAATCAGTTAAAATACAACCTCCAAAAATTTATTTGACCTCTCTTCTTTCATTTCCACCCAAAAAGATTTGAGGAATGAGTGAGGAAAGGAAAGAAAAAAAATTAAGGAAAAATACACTCTAATTAAAAGGAACTATATTCGTGGACAACGAAAAGCGGGGTCATTAATTGTGGTCTTGGGCCTATTAGGGGCCTAAAACTTGACCAATTCTAATAAAACTTGGCATGATTCAAGCTTAGTATATTATAAAACAGGTTACAAAGTTTCAAAGCCATATGATACCAAATAAAAAAAATGTGGCATTTTTTATATCTGAATTTTGGGTGCTGAATTGTGGCGTTGAATTAGAACAATTAAAACTATCAAATTTGAGCTTCTAAAAACCAAAAGATACCAAAACTAACACTTTTTAATGTCTCTATGTATAAGTTAACATCTATTTAAAGCAACAGAAAGCATATTTCATGTATCAGACTTATGCAAAATGGCCAGAAGTTAATTTTATATGAGCCTGTGCCAAAAAATAGAGGTTTTCAATTAGGGTGAGGCCTTATATCAAATGTAATATTTTTCACTTAATACAATTTTCTGAAGTTGTTAAGTTATCAAACAAACTTTAACAGGTTATAAATGTACTTTTGATGGAAATATAAGTTTCAAATAGCATAACGCATGTGGATAAAATGGTCTTTAGCAATGTTATGCTTAAAAAAACAGATTGCCAGTTTAGGCCGTTCCCCACATTTGCATATTTAAAAGCATATAAATGATATGGGAGATGGAGATATACTTCTTTTTGCTAAAATCTGTGCTCAGATATGATAAAACATGGAGCCTGGATGTAACAAGACTGTCACTTTCAACTATATATGCAGACAGTATGGTCTGATGCAAAGTTTATTAACTTTACTGTTTAAAAACTGAATGAAATGTCAGCCTCAAAAGGCCAATATTTAAACCACTAGCTATCCAACAGAAGAAAGTAAAGGTATTCTGTGAAACAGAAATGGTTAAGCAACCAGTAATAAGTGTTTTTGATGTAGGTTCAGTGCAATCTGTTTTGGAATACAACTTTTAAGTGCATAGAACTTCACATTTCACCTGCTGCGTATAATGACCGTTAGACTTAGACTATTAAAACAGCACATTTTGTACTCTTTTTATGTTTTTATCTACTTTTTTTTGTGTTCAGAGTTCACAAATAAGTTAAACAACTGAAATAAATACCACAAACACAAATAGATATCAGAAAAAAACTGTCAGAGAGAAATTAAGCATGCTGTTTTTGAAAAAATAGTGAAAAAAGTGAAAAAGCTACATTTTAGGCATTTAACCTGAAAAGTGACTTTTTCACAAAATTTCTATCAAATGAAAGTGAAAATCATTTCTTCTCATATAGTTTGACAAATCAATACCAATAGATCATTCAGAAAAGATGCCAAAGTAAAAATTCTAAATTTGCTGAAATGCACCTCTTAGGCCACAGACCACAATTAATTCCTCTATCAGTTCTTTATAACCTTTTGCATCATTTAAAAAAATTGCACCATGCACTTTTGTCCAATTTTTTGTGTGTGTAATGTCTTGTCCTAGTCCAAATACATATCCAAAATTCAGAAAGATTGAAGCAATCACTTTTACAAATTTAGCCAATACACATCTATACCCCTATTGACAAGTCAAGAGATGTTCCGAAAACTGTAAATATCACCTTTTTGCACTTGACCTAATCACTCATTCCATATCAAAATCAGTTAAAATACAACCTCCAAAAATTTATTTGACCTCTCTTCTTTCATTTCCACCCAAAAAGATTTGAGGAATGAGTGAGGAAAGGAAAGAAAAAAAATTAAGGAAAAATACACTCTAATTAAAAGGAACTATATTCGTGGACAACGAAAAGCGGGGTCATTAATTGTGGTCTTGGGCCTATTAGGGGCCTAAAACTTGACCAATTCTAATAAAACTTGGCATGATTCAAGCTTAGTATATTATAAAACAGGTTACAAAGTTTCAAAGCCATATGATACCAAATAAAAAAAATGTGGCATTTTTTATATCTGAATTTTGGGTGCTGAATTGTGGCGTTGAATTAGAACAATTAAAACTATCAAATTTGAGCTTCTAAAAACCAAAAGATACCAAAACTAACACTTTTTAATGTCTCTATGTATAAGTTAACATCTATTTAAAGCAACAGAAAGCATATTTCATGTATCAGACTTATGCAAAATGGCCAGAAGTTAATTTTATATGAGCCTGTGCCAAAAAATAGAGGTTTTCAATTAGGGTGAGGCCTTATATCAAATGTAATATTTTTCACTTAATACAATTTTCTGAAGTTGTTAAGTTATCAAACAAACTTTAACAGGTTATAAATGTACTTTTGATGGAAATATAAGTTTCAAATAGCATAACGCATGTGGATAAAATGGTCTTTAGCAATGTTATGCTTAAAAAAACAGATTGCCAGTTTAGGCCGTTCCCCACATTTGCATATTTAAAAGCATATAAATGATATGGGAGATGGAGATATACTTCTTTTTGCTAAAATCTGTGCTCAGATATGATAAAACATGGAGCCTGGATGTAACAAGACTGTCACTTTCAACTATATATGCAGACAGTATGGTCTGATGCAAAGTTTATTAACTTTACTGTTTAAAAACTGAATGAAATGTCAGCCTCAAAAGGCCAATATTTAAACCACTAGCTATCCAACAGAAGAAAGTAAAGGTATTCTGTGAAACAGAAATGGTTAAGCAACCAGTAATAAGTGTTTTTGATGTAGGTTCAGTGCAATCTGTTTTGGAATACAACTTTTAAGTGCATAGAACTTCACATTTCACCTGCTGCGTATAATGACCGTTAGACTTAGACTATTAAAACAGCACATTTTGTACTCTTTTTATGTTTTTATCTACTTTTTTTTGTGTTCAGAGTTCACAAATAAGTTAAACAACTGAAATAAATACCACAAACACAAATAGATATCAGAAAAAAACTGTCAGAGAGAAATTAAGCATGCTGTTTTTGAAAAAATAGTGAAAAAAGTGAAAAAGCTACATTTTAGGCATTTAACCTGAAAAGTGACTTTTTCACAAAATTTCTATCAAATGAAAGTGAAAATCATTTCTTCTCATATAGTTTGACAAATCAATACCAATAGATCATTCAGAAAAGATGCCAAAGTAAAAATTCTAAATTTGCTGAAATGCACCTCTTAGGCCACAGACCACAATTAATTCCTCTATCAGTTCTTTATAACCTTTTGCATCATTTAAAAAAATTGCACCATGCACTTTTGTCCAATTTTTTGTGTGTGTAATGTCTTGTCCTAGTCCAAATACATATCCAAAATTCAGAAAGATTGAAGCAATCACTTTTACAAATTTAGCCAATACACATCTATACCCCTATTGACAAGTCAAGAGATGTTCCGAAAACTGTAAATATCACCTTTTTGCACTTGACCTAATCACTCATTCCATATCAAAATCAGTTAAAATACAACCTCCAAAAATTTATTTGACCTCTCTTCTTTCATTTCCACCCAAAAAAATTTGAGGAATGAGTGAGGAAAGGAAAGAAAAAAAATTAAGGAAAAATACACTCTAATTAAAAGGAACTATATTCGTGGACAACGAAAAGCGGGGTCATTAATTGTGGTCTTGGGCCTATTAGGGGCCTAAAACTTGACCAATTCTAATAAAACTTGGCATGATTCAAGCTTAGTATATTATAAAACAGGTTACAAAGTTTCAAAGCCATATGATACCAAATAAAAAAAATGTGGCATTTTTTATATCTGAATTTTGGGTGCTGAATTGTGGCGTTGAATTAGAACAATTAAAACTATCAAATTTGAGCTTCTAAAAACCAAAAGATACCAAAACTAACACTTTTTAATGTCTCTATGTATAAGTTAACATCTATTTAAAGCAACAGAAAGCATATTTCATGTATCAGACTTATGCAAAATGGCCAGAAGTTAATTTTATATGAGCCTGTGCCAAAAAATAGAGGTTTTCAATTAGGGTGAGGCCTTATATCAAATGTAATATTTTTCACTTAATACAATTTTCTGAAGTTGTTAAGTTATCAAACAAACTTTAACAGGTTATAAATGTACTTTTGATGGAAATATAAGTTTCAAATAGCATAACGCATGTGGATAAAATGGTCTTTAGCAATGTTATGCTTAAAAAAACAGATTGCCAGTTTAGGCCGTTCCCCACATTTGCATATTTAAAAGCATATAAATGATATGGGAGATGGAGATATACTTCTTTTTGCTAAAATCTGTGCTCAGATATGATAAAACATGGAGCCTGGATGTAACAAGACTGTCACTTTCAACTATATATGCAGACAGTATGGTCTGATGCAAAGTTTATTAACTTTACTGTTTAAAAACTGAATGAAATGTCAGCCTCAAAAGGCCAATATTTAAACCACTAGCTATCCAACAGAAGAAAGTAAAGGTATTCTGTGAAACAGAAATGGTTAAGCAACCAGTAATAAGTGTTTTTGATGTAGGTTCAGTGCAATCTGTTTTGGAATACAACTTTTAAGTGCATAGAACTTCACATTTCACCTGCTGCGTATAATGACCGTTAGACTTAGACTATTAAAACAGCACATTTTGTACTCTTTTTATGTTTTTATCTACTTTTTTTTTGTGTTCAGAGTTCACAAATAAGTTAAACAACTGAAATAAATACCACAAACACAAATAGATATCAGAAAAAAACTGTCAGAGAGAAATTAAGCATGCTGTTTTTGAAAAAATAGTGAAAAAAGTGAAAAAGCTACATTTTAGGCATTTAACCTGAAAAGTGACTTTTTCACAAAATTTCTATCAAATGAAAGTGAAAATCATTTCTTCTCATATAGTTTGACAAATCAATACCAATAGATCATTCAGAAAAGATGCCAAAGTAAAAATTCTAAATTTGCTGAAATGCACCTCTTAGGGGCCTAAAACTTGACCAATTCTAATAAAACTTGGCATGATTCAAGCTTAGTATATTATAAAACAGGTTACAAAGTTTCAAAGCCATATGATACCAAATAAAAAAAATGTGGCATTTTTTATATCTGAATTTTGGGTGCTGAATTGTGGCGTTGAATTAGAACAATTAAAACTATCAAATTTGAGCTTCTAAAAACCAAAAGATACCAAAACTAACACTTTTTAATGTCTCTATGTATAAGTTAACATCTATTTAAAGCAACAGAAAGCATATTTCATGTATCAGACTTATGCAAAATGGCCAGAAGTTAATTTTATATGAGCCTGTGCCAAAAAATAGAGGTTTTCAATTAGGGTGAGGCCTTATATCAAATGTAATATTTTTCACTTAATACAATTTTCTGAAGTTGTTAAGTTATCAAACAAACTTTAACAGGTTATAAATGTACTTTTGATGGAAATATAAGTTTCAAATAGCATAACGCATGTGGATAAAATGGTCTTTAGCAATGTTATGCTTAAAAAAACAGATTGCCAGTTTAGGCCGTTCCCCACATTTGCATATTTAAAAGCATATAAATGATATGGGAGATGGAGATATACTTCTTTTTGCTAAAATCTGTGCTCAGATATGATAAAACATGGAGCCTGGATGTAACAAGACTGTCACTTTCAACTATATATGCAGACAGTATGGTCTGATGCAAAGTTTATTAACTTTACTGTTTAAAAACTGAATGAAATGTCAGCCTCAAAAGGCCAATATTTAAACCACTAGCTATCCAACAGAAGAAAGTAAAGGTATTCTGTGAAACAGAAATGGTTAAGCAACCAGTAATAAGTGTTTTTGATGTAGGTTCAGTGCAATCTGTTTTGGAATACAACTTTTAAGTGCATAGAACTTCACATTTCACCTGCTGCGTATAATGACCGTTAGACTTAGACTATTAAAACAGCACATTTTGTACTCTTTTTATGTTTTTATCTACTTTTTTTTGTGTTCAGAGTTCACAAATAAGTTAAACAACTGAAATAAATACCACAAACACAAATAGATATCAGAAAAAAACTGTCAGAGAGAAATTAAGCATGCTGTTTTTGAAAAAATAGTGAAAAAAGTGAAAAAGCTACATTTTAGGCATTTAACCTGAAAAGTGACTTTTTCACAAAATTTCTATCAAATGAAAGTGAAAATCATTTCTTCTCATATAGTTTGACAAATCAATACCAATAGATCATTCAGAAAAGATGCCAAAGTAAAAATTCTAAATTTGCTGAAATGCACCTCTTAGGCCACAGACCACAATTAATTCCTCTATCAGTTCTTTATAACCTTTTGCATCATTTAAAAAAATTGCACCATGCACTTTTGTCCAATTTTTTGTGTGTGTAATGTCTTGTCCTAGTCCAAATACATATCCAAAATTCAGAAAGATTGAAGCAATCACTTTTACAAATTTAGCCAATACACAGCTATACCCCTATTGACAAGTCAAGAGATGTTCCGAAAACTGTAAATATCACCTTTTTGCACTTGACCTAATCACTCATTCCATATCAAAATCAGTTAAAATACAACCTCCAAAAATTTATTTGACCTCTCTTCTTTCATTTCCACCCAAAAAGATTTGAGGAATGAGTGAGGAAAGGAAAGAAAAAAAATTAAGGAAAAATACACTCTAATTAAAAGGAACTATATTCGTGGACAACGAAAAGCGGGGTCATTAATTGTGGTCTTGGGCCTATTAGGGGCCTAAAACTTGACCAATTCTAATAAAACTTGGCATGATTCAAGCTTAGTATATTATAAAACAGGTTACAAAGTTTCAAAGCCATATGATACCAAATAAAAAAAATGTGGCATTTTTTATATCTGAATTTTGGGTGCTGAATTGTGGCGTTGAATTAGAACAATTAAAACTATCAAATTTGAGCTTCTAAAAACCAAAAGATACCAAAACTAACACTTTTTAATGTCTCTATGTATAAGTTAACATCTATTTAAAGCAACAGAAAGCATATTTCATGTATCAGACTTATGCAAAATGGCCAGAAGTTAATTTTATATGAGCCTGTGCCAAAAAATAGAGGTTTTCAATTAGGGTGAGGCCTTATATCAAATGTAATATTTTTCACTTAATACAATTTTCTGAAGTTGTTAAGTTATCAAACAAACTTTAACAGGTTATAAATGTACTTTTGATGGAAATATAAGTTTCAAATAGCATAACGCATGTGGATAAAATGGTCTTTAGCAATGTTATGCTTAAAAAAACAGATTGCCAGTTTAGGCCGTTCCCCACATTTGCATATTTAAAAGCATATAAATGATATGGGAGATGGAGATATACTTCTTTTTGCTAAAATCTGTGCTCAGATATGATAAAACATGGAGCCTGGATGTAACAAGACTGTCACTTTCAACTATATATGCAGACAGTATGGTCTGATGCAAAGTTTATTAACTTTACTGTTTAAAAACTGAATGAAATGTCAGCCTCAAAAGGCCAATATTTAAACCACTAGCTATCCAACAGAAGAAAGTAAAGGTATTCTGTGAAACAGAAATGGTTAAGCAACCAGTAATAAGTGTTTTTGATGTAGGTTCAGTGCAATCTGTTTTGGAATACAACTTTTAAGTGCATAGAACTTCACATTTCACCTGCTGCGTATAATGACCGTTAGACTTAGACTATTAAAACAGCACATTTTGTACTCTTTTTATGTTTTTATCTACTTTTTTTTGTGTTCAGAGTTCACAAATAAGTTAAACAACTGAAATAAATACCACAAACACAAATAGATATCAGAAAAAAACTGTCAGAGAGAAATTAAGCATGCTGTTTTTGAAAAAATAGTGAAAAAAGTGAAAAAGCTACATTTTAGGCATTTAACCTGAAAAGTGACTTTTTCACAAAATTTCTATCAAATGAAAGTGAAAATCATTTCTTCTCATATAGTTTGACAAATCAATACCAATAGATCATTCAGAAAAGATGCCAAAGTAAAAATTCTAAATTTGCTGAAATGCACCTCTTAGGCCACAGACCACAATTAATTCCTCTATCAGTTCTTTATAACCTTTTGCATCATTTAAAAAAATTGCACCATGCACTTTTGTCCAATTTTTTGTGTGTGTAATGTCTTGTCCTAGTCCAAATACATATCCAAAATTCAGAAAGATTGAAGCAATCACTTTTACAAATTTAGCCAATACACATCTATACCCCTATTGACAAGTCAAGAGATGTTCCGAAAACTGTAAATATCACCTTTTTGCACTTGACCTAATCACTCATTCCATATCAAAATCAGTTAAAATACAACCTCCAAAAATTTATTTGACCTCTCTTCTTTCATTTCCACCCAAAAAGATTTGAGGAATGAGTGAGGAAAGGAAAGAAAAAAAATTAAGGAAAAATACACTCTAATTAAAAGGAACTATATTCGTGGACAACGAAAAGCGGGGTCATTAATTGTGGTCTTGGGCCTATTAGGGGCCTAAAACTTGACCAATTCTAATAAAACTTGGCATGATTCAAGCTTAGTATATTATAAAACAGGTTACAAAGTTTCAAAGCCATATGATACCAAATAAAAAAAATGTGGCATTTTTTATATCTGAATTTTGGGTGCTGAATTGTGGCGTTGAATTAGAACAATTAAAACTATCAAATTTGAGCTTCTAAAAACCAAAAGATACCAAAACTAACACTTTTTAATGTCTCTATGTATAAGTTAACATCTATTTAAAGCAACAGAAAGCATATTTCATGTATCAGACTTATGCAAAATGGCCAGAAGTTAATTTTATATGAGCCTGTGCCAAAAAATAGAGGTTTTCAATTAGGGTGAGGCCTTATATCAAATGTAATATTTTTCACTTAATACAATTTTCTGAAGTTGTTAAGTTATCAAACAAACTTTAACAGGTTATAAATGTACTTTTGATGGAAATATAAGTTTCAAATAGCATAACGCATGTGGATAAAATGGTCTTTAGCAATGTTATGCTTAAAAAAACAGATTGCCAGTTTAGGCCGTTCCCCACATTTGCATATTTAAAAGCATATAAATGATATGGGAGATGGAGATATACTTCTTTTTGCTAAAATCTGTGCTCAGATATGATAAAACATGGAGCCTGGATGTAACAAGACTGTCACTTTCAACTATATATGCAGACAGTATGGTCTGATGCAAAGTTTATTAACTTTACTGTTTAAAAACTGAATGAAATGTCAGCCTCAAAAGGCCAATATTTAAACCACTAGCTATCCAACAGAAGAAAGTAAAGGTATTCTGTGAAACAGAAATGGTTAAGCAACCAGTAATAAGTGTTTTTGATGTAGGTTCAGTGCAATCTGTTTTGGAATACAACTTTTAAGTGCATAGAACTTCACATTTCACCTGCTGCGTATAATGACCGTTAGACTTAGACTATTAAAACAGCACATTTTGTACTCTTTTTATGTTTTTATCTACTTTTTTTTGTGTTCAGAGTTCACAAATAAGTTAAACAACTGAAATAAATACCACAAACACAAATAGATATCAGAAAAAAACTGTCAGAGAGAAATTAAGCATGCTGTTTTTGAAAAAATAGTGAAAAAAGTGAAAAAGCTACATTTTAGGCATTTAACCTGAAAAGTGACTTTTTCACAAAATTTCTATCAAATGAAAGTGAAAATCATTTCTTCTCATATAGTTTGACAAATCAATACCAATAGATCATTCAGAAAAGATGCCAAAGTAAAAATTCTAAATTTGCTGAAATGCACCTCTTAGGCCACAGACCACAATTAATTCCTCTATCAGTTCTTTATAACCTTTTGCATCATTTAAAAAAATTGCACCATGCACTTTTGTCCAATTTTTTGTGTGTGTAATGTCTTGTCCTAGTCCAAATACATATCCAAAATTCAGAAAGATTGAAGCAATCACTTTTACAAATTTAGCCAATACACATCTATACCCCTATTGACAAGTCAAGAGATGTTCCGAAAACTGTAAATATCACCTTTTTGCACTTGACCTAATCACTCATTCCATATCAAAATCAGTTAAAATACAACCTCCAAAAATTTATTTGACCTCTCTTCTTTCATTTCCACCCAAAAAGATTTGAGGAATGAGTGAGGAAAGGAAAGAAAAAAAATTAAGGAAAAATACACTCTAATTAAAAGGAACTATATTCGTGGACAACGAAAAGCGGGGTCATTAATTGTGGTCTTGGGCCTATTAGGGGCCTAAAACTTGACCAATTCTAATAAAACTTGGCATGATTCAAGCTTAGTATATTATAAAACAGGTTACAAAGTTTCAAAGCCATATGATACCAAATAAAAAAAATGTGGCATTTTTTATATCTGAATTTTGGGTGCTGAATTGTGGCGTTGAATTAGAACAATTAAAACTATCAAATTTGAGCTTCTAAAAACCAAAAGATACCAAAACTAACACTTTTTAATGTCTCTATGTATAAGTTAACATCTATTTAAAGCAACAGAAAGCATATTTCATGTATCAGACTTATGCAAAATGGCCAGAAGTTAATTTTATATGAGCCTGTGCCAAAAAATAGAGGTTTTCAATTAGGGTGAGGCCTTATATCAAATGTAATATTTTTCACTTAATACAATTTTCTGAAGTTGTTAAGTTATCAAACAAACTTTAACAGGTTATAAATGTACTTTTGATGGAAATATAAGTTTCAAATAGCATAACGCATGTGGATAAAATGGTCTTTAGCAATGTTATGCTTAAAAAAACAGATTGCCAGTTTAGGCCGTTCCCCACATTTGCATATTTAAAAGCATATAAATGATATGGGAGATGGAGATATACTTCTTTTTGCTAAAATCTGTGCTCAGATATGATAAAACATGGAGCCTGGATGTAACAAGACTGTCACTTTCAACTATATATGCAGACAGTATGGTCTGATGCAAAGTTTATTAACTTTACTGTTTAAAAACTGAATGAAATGTCAGCCTCAAAAGGCCAATATTTAAACCACTAGCTATCCAACAGAAGAAAGTAAAGGTATTCTGTGAAACAGAAATGGTTAAGCAACCAGTAATAAGTGTTTTTGATGTAGGTTCAGTGCAATCTGTTTTGGAATACAACTTTTAAGTGCATAGAACTTCACATTTCACCTGCTGCGTATAATGACCGTTAGACTTAGACTATTAAAACAGCACATTTTGTACTCTTTTTATGTTTTTATCTACTTTTTTTTGTGTTCAGAGTTCACAAATAAGTTAAACAACTGAAATAAATACCACAAACACAAATAGATATCAGAAAAAAACTGTCAGAGAGAAATTAAGCATGCTGTTTTTGAAAAAATAGTGAAAAAAGTGAAAAAGCTACATTTTAGGCATTTAACCTGAAAAGTGACTTTTTCACAAAATTTCTATCAAATGAAAGTGAAAATCATTTCTTCTCATATAGTTTGACAAATCAATACCAATAGATCATTCAGAAAAGATGCCAAAGTAAAAATTCTAAATTTGCTGAAATGCACCTCTTAGGCCACAGACCACAATTAATTCCTCTATCAGTTCTTTATAACCTTTTGCATCATTTAAAAAAATTGCACCATGCACTTTTGTCCAATTTTTTGTGTGTGTAATGTCTTGTCCTAGTCCAAATACATATCCAAAATTCAGAAAGATTGAAGCAATCACTTTTACAAATTTAGCCAATACACATCTATACCCCTATTGACAAGTCAAGAGATGTTCCGAAAACTGTAAATATCACCTTTTTGCACTTGACCTAATCACTCATTCCATATCAAAATCAGTTAAAATACAACCTCCAAAAATTTATTTGACCTCTCTTCTTTCATTTCCACCCAAAAAGATTTGAGGAATGAGTGAGGAAAGGAAAGAAAAAAAATTAAGGAAAAATACACTCTAATTAAAAGGAACTATATTCGTGGACAACGAAAAGCGGGGTCATTAATTGTGGTCTTGGGCCTATTAGGGGCCTAAAACTTGACCAATTCTAATAAAACTTGGCATGATTCAAGCTTAGTATATTATAAAACAGGTTACAAAGTTTCAAAGCCATATGATACCAAATAAAAAAAATGTGGCATTTTTTATATCTGAATTTTGGGTGCTGAATTGTGGCGTTGAATTAGAACAATTAAAACTATCAAATTTGAGCTTCTAAAAACCAAAAGATACCAAAACTAACACTTTTTAATGTCTCTATGTATAAGTTAACATCTATTTAAAGCAACAGAAAGCATATTTCATGTATCAGACTTATGCAAAATGGCCAGAAGTTAATTTTATATGAGCCTGTGCCAAAAAATAGAGGTTTTCAATTAGGGTGAGGCCTTATATCAAATGTAATATTTTTCACTTAATACAATTTTCTGAAGTTGTTAAGTTATCAAACAAACTTTAACAGGTTATAAATGTACTTTTGATGGAAATATAAGTTTCAAATAGCATAACGCATGTGGATAAAATGGTCTTTAGCAATGTTATGCTTAAAAAAACAGATTGCCAGTTTAGGCCGTTCCCCACATTTGCATATTTAAAAGCATATAAATGATATGGGAGATGGAGATATACTTCTTTTTGCTAAAATCTGTGCTCAGATATGATAAAACATGGAGCCTGGATGTAACAAGACTGTCACTTTCAACTATATATGCAGACAGTATGGTCTGATGCAAAGTTTATTAACTTTACTGTTTAAAAACTGAATGAAATGTCAGCCTCAAAAGGCCAATATTTAAACCACTAGCTATCCAACAGAAGAAAGTAAAGGTATTCTGTGAAACAGAAATGGTTAAGCAACCAGTAATAAGTGTTTTTGATGTAGGTTCAGTGCAATCTGTTTTGGAATACAACTTTTAAGTGCATAGAACTTCACATTTCACCTGCTGCGTATAATGACCGTTAGACTTAGACTATTAAAACAGCACATTTTGTACTCTTTTTATGTTTTTATCTACTTTTTTTTGTGTTCAGAGTTCACAAATAAGTTAAACAACTGAAATAAATACCACAAACACAAATAGATATCAGAAAAAAACTGTCAGAGAGAAATTAAGCATGCTGTTTTTGAAAAAATAGTGAAAAAAGTGAAAAAGCTACATTTTAGGCATTTAACCTGAAAAGTGACTTTTTCACAAAATTTCTATCAAATGAAAGTGAAAATCATTTCTTCTCATATAGTTTGACAAATCAATACCAATAGATCATTCAGAAAAGATGCCAAAGTAAAAATTCTAAATTTGCTGAAATGCACCTCTTAGGCCACAGACCACAATTAATTCCTCTATCAGTTCTTTATAACCTTTTGCATCATTTAAAAAAATTGCACCATGCACTTTTGTCCAATTTTTTGTGTGTGTAATGTCTTGTCCTAGTCCAAATACATATCCAAAATTCAGAAAGATTGAAGCAATCACTTTTACAAATTTAGCCAATACACATCTATACCCCTATTGACAAGTCAAGAGATGTTCCGAAAACTGTAAATATCACCTTTTTGCACTTGACCTAATCACTCATTCCATATCAAAATCAGTTAAAATACAACCTCCAAAAATTTATTTGACCTCTCTTCTTTCATTTCCACCCAAAAAGATTTGAGGAATGAGTGAGGAAAGGAAAGAAAAAAAATTAAGGAAAAATACACTCTAATTAAAAGGAACTATATTCGTGGACAACGAAAAGCGGGGTCATTAATTGTGGTCTTGGGCCTATTAGGGGCCTAAAACTTGACCAATTCTAATAAAACTTGGCATGATTCAAGCTTAGTATATTATAAAACAGGTTACAAAGTTTCAAAGCCATATGATACCAAATAAAAAAAATGTGGCATTTTTTATATCTGAATTTTGGGTGCTGAATTGTGGCGTTGAATTAGAACAATTAAAACTATCAAATTTGAGCTTCTAAAAACCAAAAGATACCAAAACTAACACTTTTTAATGTCTCTATGTATAAGTTAACATCTATTTAAAGCAACAGAAAGCATATTTCATGTATCAGACTTATGCAAAATGGCCAGAAGTTAATTTTATATGAGCCTGTGCCAAAAAATAGAGGTTTTCAATTAGGGTGAGGCCTTATATCAAATGTAATATTTTTCACTTAATACAATTTTCTGAAGTTGTTAAGTTATCAAACAAACTTTAACAGGTTATAAATGTACTTTTGATGGAAATATAAGTTTCAAATAGCATAACGCATGTGGATAAAATGGTCTTTAGCAATGTTATGCTTAAAAAAACAGATTGCCAGTTTAGGCCGTTCCCCACATTTGCATATTTAAAAGCATATAAATGATATGGGAGATGGAGATATACTTCTTTTTGCTAAAATCTGTGCTCAGATATGATAAAACATGGAGCCTGGATGTAACAAGACTGTCACTTTCAACTATATATGCAGACAGTATGGTCTGATGCAAAGTTTATTAACTTTACTGTTTAAAAACTGAATGAAATGTCAGCCTCAAAAGGCCAATATTTAAACCACTAGCTATCCAACAGAAGAAAGTAAAGGTATTCTGTGAAACAGAAATGGTTAAGCAACCAGTAATAAGTGTTTTTGATGTAGGTTCAGTGCAATCTGTTTTGGAATACAACTTTTAAGTGCATAGAACTTCACATTTCACCTGCTGCGTATAATGACCGTTAGACTTAGACTATTAAAACAGCACATTTTGTACTCTTTTTATGTTTTTATCTACTTTTTTTTGTGTTCAGAGTTCACAAATAAGTTAAACAACTGAAATAAATACCACAAACACAAATAGATATCAGAAAAAAACTGTCAGAGAGAAATTAAGCATGCTGTTTTTGAAAAAATAGTGAAAAAAGTGAAAAAGCTACATTTTAGGCATTTAACCTGAAAAGTGACTTTTTCACAAAATTTCTATCAAATGAAAGTGAAAATCATTTCTTCTCATATAGTTTGACAAATCAATACCAATAGATCATTCAGAAAAGATGCCAAAGTAAAAATTCTAAATTTGCTGAAATGCACCTCTTAGGCCACAGACCACAATTAATTCCTCTATCAGTTCTTTATAACCTTTTGCATCATTTAAAAAAATTGCACCATGCACTTTTGTCCAATTTTTTGTGTGTGTAATGTCTTGTCCTAGTCCAAATACATATCCAAAATTCAGAAAGATTGAAGCAATCACTTTTACAAATTTAGCCAATACACATCTATACCCCTATTGACAAGTCAAGAGATGTTCCGAAAACTGTAAATATCACCTTTTTGCACTTGACCTAATCACTCATTCCATATCAAAATCAGTTAAAATACAACCTCCAAAAATTTATTTGACCTCTCTTCTTTCATTTCCACCCAAAAAGATTTGAGGAATGAGTGAGGAAAGGAAAGAAAAAAAATTAAGGAAAAATACACTCTAATTAAAAGGAACTATATTCGTGGACAACGAAAAGCGGGGTCATTAATTGTGGTCTTGGGCCTATTAGGGGCCTAAAACTTGACCAATTCTAATAAAACTTGGCATGATTCAAGCTTAGTATATTATAAAACAGGTTACAAAGTTTCAAAGCCATATGATACCAAATAAAAAAAATGTGGCATTTTTTATATCTGAATTTTGGGTGCTGAATTGTGGCGTTGAATTAGAACAATTAAAACTATCAAATTTGAGCTTCTAAAAACCAAAAGATACCAAAACTAACACTTTTTAATGTCTCTATGTATAAGTTAACATCTATTTAAAGCAACAGAAAGCATATTTCATGTATCAGACTTATGCAAAATGGCCAGAAGTTAATTTTATATGAGCCTGTGCCAAAAAATAGAGGTTTTCAATTAGGGTGAGGCCTTATATCAAATGTAATATTTTTCACTTAATACAATTTTCTGAAGTTGTTAAGTTATCAAACAAACTTTAACAGGTTATAAATGTACTTTTGATGGAAATATAAGTTTCAAATAGCATAACGCATGTGGATAAAATGGTCTTTAGCAATGTTATGCTTAAAAAAACAGATTGCCAGTTTAGGCCGTTCCCCACATTTGCATATTTAAAAGCATATAAATGATATGGGAGATGGAGATATACTTCTTTTTGCTAAAATCTGTGCTCAGATATGATAAAACATGGAGCCTGGATGTAACAAGACTGTCACTTTCAACTATATATGCAGACAGTATGGTCTGATGCAAAGTTTATTAACTTTACTGTTTAAAAACTGAATGAAATGTCAGCCTCAAAAGGCCAATATTTAAACCACTAGCTATCCAACAGAAGAAAGTAAAGGTATTCTGTGAAACAGAAATGGTTAAGCAACCAGTAATAAGTGTTTTTGATGTAGGTTCAGTGCAATCTGTTTTGGAATACAACTTTTAAGTGCATAGAACTTCACATTTCACCTGCTGCGTATAATGACCGTTAGACTTAGACTATTAAAACAGCACATTTTGTACTCTTTTTATGTTTTTATCTACTTTTTTTTGTGTTCAGAGTTCACAAATAAGTTAAACAACTGAAATAAATACCACAAACACAAATAGATATCAGAAAAAAACTGTCAGAGAGAAATTAAGCATGCTGTTTTTGAAAAAATAGTGAAAAAAGTGAAAAAGCTACATTTTAGGCATTTAACCTGAAAAGTGACTTTTTCACAAAATTTCTATCAAATGAAAGTGAAAATCATTTCTTCTCATATAGTTTGACAAATCAATACCAATAGATCATTCAGAAAAGATGCCAAAGTAAAAATTCTAAATTTGCTGAAATGCACCTCTTAGGCCACAGACCACAATTAATTCCTCTATCAGTTCTTTATAACCTTTTGCATCATTTAAAAAAATTGCACCATGCACTTTTGTCCAATTTTTTGTGTGTGTAATGTCTTGTCCTAGTCCAAATACATATCCAAAATTCAGAAAGATTGAAGCAATCACTTTTACAAATTTAGCCAATACACATCTATACCCCTATTGACAAGTCAAGAGATGTTCCGAAAACTGTAAATATCACCTTTTTGCACTTGACCTAATCACTCATTCCATATCAAAATCAGTTAAAATACAACCTCCAAAAATTTATTTGACCTCTCTTCTTTCATTTCCACCCAAAAAGATTTGAGGAATGAGTGAGGAAAGGAAAGAAAAAAAATTAAGGAAAAATACACTCTAATTAAAAGGAACTATATTCGTGGACAACGAAAAGCGGGGTCATTAATTGTGGTCTTGGGCCTATTAGGGGCCTAAAACTTGACCAATTCTAATAAAACTTGGCATGATTCAAGCTTAGTATATTATAAAACAGGTTACAAAGTTTCAAAGCCATATGATACCAAATAAAAAAAATGTGGCATTTTTTATATCTGAATTTTGGGTGCTGAATTGTGGCGTTGAATTAGAACAATTAAAACTATCAAATTTGAGCTTCTAAAAACCAAAAGATACCAAAACTAACACTTTTTAATGTCTCTATGTATAAGTTAACATCTATTTAAAGCAACAGAAAGCATATTTCATGTATCAGACTTATGCAAAATGGCCAGAAGTTAATTTTATATGAGCCTGTGCCAAAAAATAGAGGTTTTCAATTAGGGTGAGGCCTTATATCAAATGTAATATTTTTCACTTAATACAATTTTCTGAAGTTGTTAAGTTATCAAACAAACTTTAACAGGTTATAAATGTACTTTTGATGGAAATATAAGTTTCAAATAGCATAACGCATGTGGATAAAATGGTCTTTAGCAATGTTATGCTTAAAAAAACAGATTGCCAGTTTAGGCCGTTCCCCACATTTGCATATTTAAAAGCATATAAATGATATGGGAGATGGAGATATACTTCTTTTTGCTAAAATCTGTGCTCAGATATGATAAAACATGGAGCCTGGATGTAACAAGACTGTCACTTTCAACTATATATGCAGACAGTATGGTCTGATGCAAAGTTTATTAACTTTACTGTTTAAAAACTGAATGAAATGTCAGCCTCAAAAGGCCAATATTTAAACCACTAGCTATCCAACAGAAGAAAGTAAAGGTATTCTGTGAAACAGAAATGGTTAAGCAACCAGTAATAAGTGTTTTTGATGTAGGTTCAGTGCAATCTGTTTTGGAATACAACTTTTAAGTGCATAGAACTTCACATTTCACCTGCTGCGTATAATGACCGTTAGACTTAGACTATTAAAACAGCACATTTTGTACTCTTTTTATGTTTTTATCTACTTTTTTTTGTGTTCAGAGTTCACAAATAAGTTAAACAACTGAAATAAATACCACAAACACAAATAGATATCAGAAAAAAACTGTCAGAGAGAAATTAAGCATGCTGTTTTTGAAAAAATAGTGAAAAAAGTGAAAAAGCTACATTTTAGGCATTTAACCTGAAAAGTGACTTTTTCACAAAATTTCTATCAAATGAAAGTGAAAATCATTTCTTCTCATATAGTTTGACAAATCAATACCAATAGATCATTCAGAAAAGATGCCAAAGTAAAAATTCTAAATTTGCTGAAATGCACCTCTTAGGGGCCTAAAACTTGACCAATTCTAATAAAACTTGGCATGATTCAAGCTTAGTATATTATAAAACAGGTTACAAAGTTTCAAAGCCATATGATACCAAATAAAAAAAATGTGGCATTTTTTATATCTGAATTTTGGGTGCTGAATTGTGGCGTTGAATTAGAACAATTAAAACTATCAAATTTGAGCTTCTAAAAACCAAAAGATACCAAAACTAACACTTTTTAATGTCTCTATGTATAAGTTAACATCTATTTAAAGCAACAGAAAGCATATTTCATGTATCAGACTTATGCAAAATGGCCAGAAGTTAATTTTATATGAGCCTGTGCCAAAAAATAGAGGTTTTCAATTAGGGTGAGGCCTTATATCAAATGTAATATTTTTCACTTAATACAATTTTCTGAAGTTGTTAAGTTATCAAACAAACTTTAACAGGTTATAAATGTACTTTTGATGGAAATATAAGTTTCAAATAGCATAACGCATGTGGATAAAATGGTCTTTAGCAATGTTATGCTTAAAAAAACAGATTGCCAGTTTAGGCCGTTCCCCACATTTGCATATTTAAAAGCATATAAATGATATGGGAGATGGAGATATACTTCTTTTTGCTAAAATCTGTGCTCAGATATGATAAAACATGGAGCCTGGATGTAACAAGACTGTCACTTTCAACTATATATGCAGACAGTATGGTCTGATGCAAAGTTTATTAACTTTACTGTTTAAAAACTGAATGAAATGTCAGCCTCAAAAGGCCAATATTTAAACCACTAGCTATCCAACAGAAGAAAGTAAAGGTATTCTGTGAAACAGAAATGGTTAAGCAACCAGTAATAAGTGTTTTTGATGTAGGTTCAGTGCAATCTGTTTTGGAATACAACTTTTAAGTGCATAGAACTTCACATTTCACCTGCTGCGTATAATGACCGTTAGACTTAGACTATTAAAACAGCACATTTTGTACTCTTTTTATGTTTTTATCTACTTTTTTTTGTGTTCAGAGTTCACAAATAAGTTAAACAACTGAAATAAATACCACAAACACAAATAGATATCAGAAAAAAACTGTCAGAGAGAAATTAAGCATGCTGTTTTTGAAAAAATAGTGAAAAAAGTGAAAAAGCTACATTTTAGGCATTTAACCTGAAAAGTGACTTTTTCACAAAATTTCTATCAAATGAAAGTGAAAATCATTTCTTCTCATATAGTTTGACAAATCAATACCAATAGATCATTCAGAAAAGATGCCAAAGTAAAAATTCTAAATTTGCTGAAATGCACCTCTTAGGCCACAGACCACAATTAATTCCTCTATCAGTTCTTTATAACCTTTTGCATCATTTAAAAAAATTGCACCATGCACTTTTGTCCAATTTTTTGTGTGTGTAATGTCTTGTCCTAGTCCAAATACATATCCAAAATTCAGAAAGATTGAAGCAATCACTTTTACAAATTTAGCCAATACACATCTATACCCCTATTGACAAGTCAAGAGATGTTCCGAAAACTGTAAATATCACCTTTTTGCACTTGACCTAATCACTCATTCCATATCAAAATCAGTTAAAATACAACCTCCAAAAATTTATTTGACCTCTCTTCTTTCATTTCCACCCAAAAAGATTTGAGGAATGAGTGAGGAAAGGAAAGAAAAAAAATTAAGGAAAAATACACTCTAATTAAAAGGAACTATATTCGTGGACAACGAAAAGCGGGGTCATTAATTGTGGTCTTGGGCCTATTAGGGGCCTAAAACTTGACCAATTCTAATAAAACTTGGCATGATTCAAGCTTAGTATATTATAAAACAGGTTACAAAGTTTCAAAGCCATATGATACCAAATAAAAAAAATGTGGCATTTTTTATATCTGAATTTTGGGTGCTGAATTGTGGCGTTGAATTAGAACAATTAAAACTATCAAATTTGAGCTTCTAAAAACCAAAAGATACCAAAACTAACACTTTTTAATGTCTCTATGTATAAGTTAACATCTATTTAAAGCAACAGAAAGCATATTTCATGTATCAGACTTATGCAAAATGGCCAGAAGTTAATTTTATATGAGCCTGTGCCAAAAAATAGAGGTTTTCAATTAGGGTGAGGCCTTATATCAAATGTAATATTTTTCACTTAATACAATTTTCTGAAGTTGTTAAGTTATCAAACAAACTTTAACAGGTTATAAATGTACTTTTGATGGAAATATAAGTTTCAAATAGCATAACGCATGTGGATAAAATGGTCTTTAGCAATGTTATGCTTAAAAAAACAGATTGCCAGTTTAGGCCGTTCCCCACATTTGCATATTTAAAAGCATATAAATGATATGGGAGATGGAGATATACTTCTTTTTGCTAAAATCTGTGCTCAGATATGATAAAACATGGAGCCTGGATGTAACAAGACTGTCACTTTCAACTATATATGCAGACAGTATGGTCTGATGCAAAGTTTATTAACTTTACTGTTTAAAAACTGAATGAAATGTCAGCCTCAAAAGGCCAATATTTAAACCACTAGCTATCCAACAGAAGAAAGTAAAGGTATTCTGTGAAACAGAAATGGTTAAGCAACCAGTAATAAGTGTTTTTGATGTAGGTTCAGTGCAATCTGTTTTGGAATACAACTTTTAAGTGCATAGAACTTCACATTTCACCTGCTGCGTATAATGACCGTTAGACTTAGACTATTAAAACAGCACATTTTGTACTCTTTTTATGTTTTTATCTACTTTTTTTTGTGTTCAGAGTTCACAAATAAGTTAAACAACTGAAATAAATACCACAAACACAAATAGATATCAGAAAAAAACTGTCAGAGAGAAATTAAGCATGCTGTTTTTGAAAAAATAGTGAAAAAAGTGAAAAAGCTACATTTTAGGCATTTAACCTGAAAAGTGACTTTTTCACAAAATTTCTATCAAATGAAAGTGAAAATCATTTCTTCTCATATAGTTTGACAAATCAATACCAATAGATCATTCAGAAAAGATGCCAAAGTAAAAATTCTAAATTTGCTGAAATGCACCTCTTAGGGGCCTAAAACTTGACCAATTCTAATAAAACTTGGCATGATTCAAGCTTAGTATATTATAAAACAGGTTACAAAGTTTCAAAGCCATATGATACCAAATAAAAAAAATGTGGCATTTTTTATATCTGAATTTTGGGTGCTGAATTGTGGCGTTGAATTAGAACAATTAAAACTATCAAATTTGAGCTTCTAAAAACCAAAAGATACCAAAACTAACACTTTTTAATGTCTCTATGTATAAGTTAACATCTATTTAAAGCAACAGAAAGCATATTTCATGTATCAGACTTATGCAAAATGGCCAGAAGTTAATTTTATATGAGCCTGTGCCAAAAAATAGAGGTTTTCAATTAGGGTGAGGCCTTATATCAAATGTAATATTTTTCACTTAATACAATTTTCTGAAGTTGTTAAGTTATCAAACAAACTTTAACAGGTTATAAATGTACTTTTGATGGAAATATAAGTTTCAAATAGCATAACGCATGTGGATAAAATGGTCTTTAGCAATGTTATGCTTAAAAAAACAGATTGCCAGTTTAGGCCGTTCCCCACATTTGCATATTTAAAAGCATATAAATGATATGGGAGATGGAGATATACTTCTTTTTGCTAAAATCTGTGCTCAGATATGATAAAACATGGAGCCTGGATGTAACAAGACTGTCACTTTCAACTATATATGCAGACAGTATGGTCTGATGCAAAGTTTATTAACTTTACTGTTTAAAAACTGAATGAAATGTCAGCCTCAAAAGGCCAATATTTAAACCACTAGCTATCCAACAGAAGAAAGTAAAGGTATTCTGTGAAACAGAAATGGTTAAGCAACCAGTAATAAGTGTTTTTGATGTAGGTTCAGTGCAATCTGTTTTGGAATACAACTTTTAAGTGCATAGAACTTCACATTTCACCTGCTGCGTATAATGACCGTTAGACTTAGACTATTAAAACAGCACATTTTGTACTCTTTTTATGTTTTTATCTACTTTTTTTTGTGTTCAGAGTTCACAAATAAGTTAAACAACTGAAATAAATACCACAAACACAAATAGATATCAGAAAAAAACTGTCAGAGAGAAATTAAGCATGCTGTTTTTGAAAAAATAGTGAAAAAAGTGAAAAAGCTACATTTTAGGCATTTAACCTGAAAAGTGACTTTTTCACAAAATTTCTATCAAATGAAAGTGAAAATCATTTCTTCTCATATAGTTTGACAAATCAATACCAATAGATCATTCAGAAAAGATGCCAAAGTAAAAATTCTAAATTTGCTGAAATGCACCTCTTAGGCCACAGACCACAATTAATTCCTCTATCAGTTCTTTATAACCTTTTGCATCATTTAAAAAAATTGCACCATGCACTTTTGTCCAATTTTTTGTGTGTGTAATGTCTTGTCCTAGTCCAAATACATATCCAAAATTCAGAAAGATTGAAGCAATCACTTTTACAAATTTAGCCAATACACATCTATACCCCTATTGACAAGTCAAGAGATGTTCCGAAAACTGTAAATATCACCTTTTTGCACTTGACTTAATCACTCATTCCATATCAAAATCAGTTAAAATACAACCTCCAAAAATTTATTTGACCTCTCTTCTTTCATTTCCACCCAAAAAGATTTGAGGAATGAGTGAGGAAAGGAAAGAAAAAAAATTAAGGAAAAATACACTCTAATTAAAAGGAACTATATTCGTGGACAACGAAAAGCGGGGTCATTAATTGTGGTCTTGGGCCTATTAGGGGCCTAAAACTTGACCAATTCTAATAAAACTTGGCATGATTCAAGCTTAGTATATTATAAAACAGGTTACAAAGTTTCAAAGCCATATGATACCAAATAAAAAAAATGTGGCATTTTTTATATCTGAATTTTGGGTGCTGAATTGTGGCGTTGAATTAGAACAATTAAAACTATCAAATTTGAGCTTCTAAAAACCAAAAGATACCAAAACTAACACTTTTTAATGTCTCTATGTATAAGTTAACATCTATTTAAAGCAACAGAAAGCATATTTCATGTATCAGACTTATGCAAAATGGCCAGAAGTTAATTTTATATGAGCCTGTGCCAAAAAATAGAGGTTTTCAATTAGGGTGAGGCCTTATATCAAATGTAATATTTTTCACTTAATACAATTTTCTGAAGTTGTTAAGTTATCAAACAAACTTTAACAGGTTATAAATGTACTTTTGATGGAAATATAAGTTTCAAATAGCATAACGCATGTGGATAAAATGGTCTTTAGCAATGTTATGCTTAAAAAAACAGATTGCCAGTTTAGGCCGTTCCCCACATTTGCATATTTAAAAGCATATAAATGATATGGGAGATGGAGATATACTTCTTTTTGCTAAAATCTGTGCTCAGATATGATAAAACATGGAGCCTGGATGTAACAAGACTGTCACTTTCAACTATATATGCAGACAGTATGGTCTGATGCAAAGTTTATTAACTTTACTGTTTAAAAACTGAATGAAATGTCAGCCTCAAAAGGCCAATATTTAAACCACTAGCTATCCAACAGAAGAAAGTAAAGGTATTCTGTGAAACAGAAATGGTTAAGCAACCAGTAATAAGTGTTTTTGATGTAGGTTCAGTGCAATCTGTTTTGGAATACAACTTTTAAGTGCATAGAACTTCACATTTCACCTGCTGCGTATAATGACCGTTAGACTTAGACTATTAAAACAGCACATTTTGTACTCTTTTTATGTTTTTATCTACTTTTTTTTGTGTTCAGAGTTCACAAATAAGTTAAACAACTGAAATAAATACCACAAACACAAATAGATATCAGAAAAAAACTGTCAGAGAGAAATTAAGCATGCTGTTTTTGAAAAAATAGTGAAAAAAGTGAAAAAGCTACATTTTAGGCATTTAACCTGAAAAGTGACTTTTTCACAAAATTTCTATCAAATGAAAGTGAAAATCATTTCTTCTCATATAGTTTGACAAATCAATACCAATAGATCATTCAGAAAAGATGCCAAAGTAAAAATTCTAAATTTGCTGAAATGCACCTCTTAGGCCACAGACCACAATTAATTCCTCTATCAGTTCTTTATAACCTTTTGCATCATTTAAAAAAATTGCACCATGCACTTTTGTCCAATTTTTTGTGTGTGTAATGTCTTGTCCTAGTCCAAATACATATCCAAAATTCAGAAAGATTGAAGCAATCACTTTTACAAATTTAGCCAATACACATCTATACCCCTATTGACAAGTCAAGAGATGTTCCGAAAACTGTAAATATCACCTTTTTGCACTTGACCTAATCACTCATTCCATATCAAAATCAGTTAAAATACAACCTCCAAAAATTTATTTGACCTCTCTTCTTTCATTTCCACCCAAAAAGATTTGAGGAATGAGTGAGGAAAGGAAAGAAAAAAAATTAAGGAAAAATACACTCTAATTAAAAGGAACTATATTCGTGGACAACGAAAAGCGGGGTCATTAATTGTGGTCTTGGGCCTATTAGGGGCCTAAAACTTGACCAATTCTAATAAAACTTGGCATGATTCAAGCTTAGTATATTATAAAACAGGTTACAAAGTTTCAAAGCCATATGATACCAAATAAAAAAAATGTGGCATTTTTTATATCTGAATTTTGGGTGCTGAATTGTGGCGTTGAATTAGAACAATTAAAACTATCAAATTTGAGCTTCTAAAAACCAAAAGATACCAAAACTAACACTTTTTAATGTCTCTATGTATAAGTTAACATCTATTTAAAGCAACAGAAAGCATATTTCATGTATCAGACTTATGCAAAATGGCCAGAAGTTAATTTTATATGAGCCTGTGCCAAAAAATAGAGGTTTTCAATTAGGGTGAGGCCTTATATCAAATGTAATATTTTTCACTTAATACAATTTTCTGAAGTTGTTAAGTTATCAAACAAACTTTAACAGGTTATAAATGTACTTTTGATGGAAATATAAGTTTCAAATAGCATAACGCATGTGGATAAAATGGTCTTTAGCAATGTTATGCTTAAAAAAACAGATTGCCAGTTTAGGCCGTTCCCCACATTTGCATATTTAAAAGCATATAAATGATATGGGAGATGGAGATATACTTCTTTTTGCTAAAATCTGTGCTCAGATATGATAAAACATGGAGCCTGGATGTAACAAGACTGTCACTTTCAACTATATATGCAGACAGTATGGTCTGATGCAAAGTTTATTAACTTTACTGTTTAAAAACTGAATGAAATGTCAGCCTCAAAAGGCCAATATTTAAACCACTAGCTATCCAACAGAAGAAAGTAAAGGTATTCTGTGAAACAGAAATGGTTAAGCAACCAGTAATAAGTGTTTTTGATGTAGGTTCAGTGCAATCTGTTTTGGAATACAACTTTTAAGTGCATAGAACTTCACATTTCACCTGCTGCGTATAATGACCGTTAGACTTAGACTATTAAAACAGCACATTTTGTACTCTTTTTATGTTTTTATCTACTTTTTTTTGTGTTCAGAGTTCACAAATAAGTTAAACAACTGAAATAAATACCACAAACACAAATAGATATCAGAAAAAAACTGTCAGAGAGAAATTAAGCATGCTGTTTTTGAAAAAATAGTGAAAAAAGTGAAAAAGCTACATTTTAGGCATTTAACCTGAAAAGTGACTTTTTCACAAAATTTCTATCAAATGAAAGTGAAAATCATTTCTTCTCATATAGTTTGACAAATCAATACCAATAGATCATTCAGAAAAGATGCCAAAGTAAAAATTCTAAATTTGCTGAAATGCACCTCTTAGGCCACAGACCACAATTAATTCCTCTATCAGTTCTTTATAACCTTTTGCATCATTTAAAAAAATTGCACCATGCACTTTTGTCCAATTTTTTGTGTGTGTAATGTCTTGTCCTAGTCCAAATACATATCCAAAATTCAGAAAGATTGAAGCAATCACTTTTACAAATTTAGCCAATACACATCTATACCCCTATTGACAAGTCAAGAGATGTTCCGAAAACTGTAAATATCACCTTTTTGCACTTGACCTAATCACTCATTCCATATCAAAATCAGTTAAAATACAACCTCCAAAAATTTATTTGACCTCTCTTCTTTCATTTCCACCCAAAAAGATTTGAGGAATGAGTGAGGAAAGGAAAGAAAAAAAATTAAGGAAAAATACACTCTAATTAAAAGGAACTATATTCGTGGACAACGAAAAGCGGGGTAATTAATTGTGGTCTTGGGCCTATTAGGGGCCTAAAACTTGACCAATTCTAATAAAACTTGGCATGATTCAAGCTTAGTATATTATAAAACAGGTTACAAAGTTTCAAAGCCATATGATACCAAATAAAAAAAATGTGGCATTTTTTATATCTGAATTTTGGGTGCTGAATTGTGGCGTTGAATTAGAACAATTAAAACTATCAAATTTGAGCTTCTAAAAACCAAAAGATACCAAAACTAACACTTTTTAATGTCTCTATGTATAAGTTAACATCTATTTAAAGCAACAGAAAGCATATTTCATGTATCAGACTTATGCAAAATGGCCAGAAGTTAATTTTATATGAGCCTGTGCCAAAAAATAGAGGTTTTCAATTAGGGTGAGGCCTTATATCAAATGTAATATTTTTCACTTAATACAATTTTCTGAAGTTGTTAAGTTATCAAACAAACTTTAACAGGTTATAAATGTACTTTTGATGGAAATATAAGTTTCAAATAGCATAACGCATGTGGATAAAATGGTCTTTAGCAATGTTATGCTTAAAAAAACAGATTGCCAGTTTAGGCCGTTCCCCACATTTGCATATTTAAAAGCATATAAATGATATGGGAGATGGAGGTATACTTCTTTTTGCTAAAATCTGTGCTCAGATATGATAAAACATGGAGCCTGGATGTAACAAGACTGTCACTTTCAACTATATATGCAGACAGTATGGTCTGATGCAAAGTTTATTAACTTTACTGTTTAAAAACTGAATGAAATGTCAGCCTCAAAAGGCCAATATTTAAACCACTAGCTATCCAACAGAAGAAAGTAAAGGTATTCTGTGAAACAGAAATGGTTAAGCAACCAGTAATAAGTGTTTTTGATGTAGGTTCAGTGCAATCTGTTTTGGAATACAACTTTTAAGTGCATAGAACTTCACATTTCACCTGCTGCGTATAATGACCGTTAGACTTAGACTATTAAAACAGCACATTTTGTACTCTTTTTATGTTTTTATCTACTTTTTTTTGTGTTCAGAGTTCACAAATAAGTTAAACAACTGAAATAAATACCACAAACACAAATAGATATCAGAAAAAAACTGTCAGAGAGAAATTAAGCATGCTGTTTTTGAAAAAATAGTGAAAAAAGTGAAAAAGCTACATTTTAGGCATTTAACCTGAAAAGTGACTTTTTCACAAAATTTCTATCAAATGAAAGTGAAAATCATTTCTTCTCATATAGTTTGACAAATCAATACCAATAGATCATTCAGAAAAGATGCCAAAGTAAAAATTCTAAATTTGCTGAAATGCACCTCTTAGGCCACAGACCACAATTAATTCCTCTATCAGTTCTTTATAACCTTTTGCATCATTTAAAAAAATTGCACCATGCACTTTTGTCCAATTTTTTGTGTGTGTAATGTCTTGTCCTAGTCCAAATACATATCCAAAATTCAGAAAGATTGAAGCAATCACTTTTACAAATTTAGCCAATACACATCTATACCCCTATTGACAAGTCAAGAGATGTTCCGAAAACTGTAAATATCACCTTTTTGCACTTGACCTAATCACTCATTCCATATCAAAATCAGTTAAAATACAACCTCCAAAAATTTATTTGACCTCTCTTCTTTCATTTCCACCCAAAAAGATTTGAGGAATGAGTGAGGAAAGGAAAGAAAAAAAATTAAGGAAAAATACACTCTAATTAAAAGGAACTATATTCGTGGACAACGAAAAGCGGGGTCATTAATTGTGGTCTTGGGCCTATTAGGGGCCTAAAACTTGACCAATTCTAATAAAACTTGGCATGATTCAAGCTTAGTATATTATAAAACAGGTTACAAAGTTTCAAAGCCATATGATACCAAATAAAAAAAATGTGGCATTTTTTATATCTGAATTTTGGGTGCTGAATTGTGGCGTTGAATTAGAACAATTAAAACTATCAAATTTGAGCTTCTAAAAACCAAAAGATACCAAAACTAACACTTTTTAATGTCTCTATGTATAAGTTAACATCTATTTAAAGCAACAGAAAGCATATTTCATGTATCAGACTTATGCAAAATGGCCAGAAGTTAATTTTATATGAGCCTGTGCCAAAAAATAGAGGTTTTCAATTAGGGTGAGGCCTTATATCAAATGTAATATTTTTCACTTAATACAATTTTCTGAAGTTGTTAAGTTATCAAACAAACTTTAACAGGTTATAAATGTACTTTTGATGGAAATATAAGTTTCAAATAGCATAACGCATGTGGATAAAATGGTCTTTAGCAATGTTATGCTTAAAAAAACAGATTGCCAGTTTAGGCCGTTCCCCACATTTGCATATTTAAAAGCATATAAATGATATGGGAGATGGAGATATACTTCTTTTTGCTAAAATCTGTGCTCAGATATGATAAAACATGGAGCCTGGATGTAACAAGACTGTCACTTTCAACTATATATGCAGACAGTATGGTCTGATGCAAAGTTTATTAACTTTACTGTTTAAAAACTGAATGAAATGTCAGCCTCAAAAGGCCAATATTTAAACCACTAGCTATCCAACAGAAGAAAGTAAAGGTATTCTGTGAAACAGAAATGGTTAAGCAACCAGTAATAAGTGTTTTTGATGTAGGTTCAGTGCAATCTGTTTTGGAATACAACTTTTAAGTGCATAGAACTTCACATTTCACCTGCTGCGTATAATGACCGTTAGACTTAGACTATTAAAACAGCACATTTTGTACTCTTTTTATGTTTTTATCTACTTTTTTTTGTGTTCAGAGTTCACAAATAAGTTAAACAACTGAAATAAATACCACAAACACAAATAGATATCAGAAAAAAACTGTCAGAGAGAAATTAAGCATGCTGTTTTTGAAAAAATAGTGAAAAAAGTGAAAAAGCTACATTTTAGGCATTTAACCTGAAAAGTGACTTTTTCACAAAATTTCTATCAAATGAAAGTGAAAATCATTTCTTCTCATATAGTTTGACAAATCAATACCAATAGATCATTCAGAAAAGATGCCAAAGTAAAAATTCTAAATTTGCTGAAATGCACCTCTTAGGCCACAGACCACAATTAATTCCTCTATCAGTTCTTTATAACCTTTTGCATCATTTAAAAAAATTGCACCATGCACTTTTGTCCAATTTTTTGTGTGTGTAATGTCTTGTCCTAGTCCAAATACATATCCAAAATTCAGAAAGATTGAAGCAATCACTTTTACAAATTTAGCCAATACACATCTATACCCCTATTGACAAGTCAAGAGATGTTCCGAAAACTGTAAATATCACCTTTTTGCACTTGACCTAATCACTCATTCCATATCAAAATCAGTTAAAATACAACCTCCAAAAATTTATTTGACCTCTCTTCTTTCATTTCCACCCAAAAAGATTTGAGGAATGAGTGAGGAAAGGAAAGAAAAAAAATTAAGGAAAAATACACTCTAATTAAAAGGAACTATATTCGTGGACAACGAAAAGCGGGGTCATTAATTGTGGTCTTGGGCCTATTAGGGGCCTAAAACTTGACCAATTCTAATAAAACTTGGCATGATTCAAGCTTAGTATATTATAAAACAGGTTACAAAGTTTCAAAGCCATATGATACCAAATAAAAAAAATGTGGCATTTTTTATATCTGAATTTTGGGTGCTGAATTGTGGCGTTGAATTAGAACAATTAAAACTATCAAATTTGAGCTTCTAAAAACCAAAAGATACCAAAACTAACACTTTTTAATGTCTCTATGTATAAGTTAACATCTATTTAAAGCAACAGAAAGCATATTTCATGTATCAGACTTATGCAAAATGGCCAGAAGTTAATTTTATATGAGCCTGTGCCAAAAAATAGAGGTTTTCAATTAGGGTGAGGCCTTATATCAAATGTAATATTTTTCACTTAATACAATTTTCTGAAGTTGTTAAGTTATCAAACAAACTTTAACAGGTTATAAATGTACTTTTGATGGAAATATAAGTTTCAAATAGCATAACGCATGTGGATAAAATGGTCTTTAGCAATGTTATGCTTAAAAAAACAGATTGCCAGTTTAGGCCGTTCCCCACATTTGCATATTTAAAAGCATATAAATGATATGGGAGATGGAGATATACTTCTTTTTGCTAAAATCTGTGCTCAGATATGATAAAACATGGAGCCTGGATGTAACAAGACTGTCACTTTCAACTATATATGCAGACAGTATGGTCTGATGCAAAGTTTATTAACTTTACTGTTTAAAAACTGAATGAAATGTCAGCCTCAAAAGGCCAATATTTAAACCACTAGCTATCCAACAGAAGAAAGTAAAGGTATTCTGTGAAACAGAAATGGTTAAGCAACCAGTAATAAGTGTTTTTGATGTAGGTTCAGTGCAATCTGTTTTGGAATACAACTTTTAAGTGCATAGAACTTCACATTTCACCTGCTGCGTATAATGACCGTTAGACTTAGACTATTAAAACAGCACATTTTGTACTCTTTTTATGTTTTTATCTACTTTTTTTTGTGTTCAGAGTTCACAAATAAGTTAAACAACTGAAATAAATACCACAAACACAAATAGATATCAGAAAAAAACTGTCAGAGAGAAATTAAGCATGCTGTTTTTGAAAAAATAGTGAAAAAAGTGAAAAAGCTACATTTTAGGCATTTAACCTGAAAAGTGACTTTTTCACAAAATTTCTATCAAATGAAAGTGAAAATCATTTCTTCTCATATAGTTTGACAAATCAATACCAATAGATCATTCAGAAAAGATGCCAAAGTAAAAATTCTAAATTTGCTGAAATGCACCTCTTAGGCCACAGACCACAATTAATTCCTCTATCAGTTCTTTATAACCTTTTGCATCATTTAAAAAAATTGCACCATGCACTTTTGTCCAATTTTTTGTGTGTGTAATGTCTTGTCCTAGTCCAAATACATATCCAAAATTCAGAAAGATTGAAGCAATCACTTTTACAAATTTAGCCAATACACATCTATACCCCTATTGACAAGTCAAGAGATGTTCCGAAAACTGTAAATATCACCTTTTTGCACTTGACCTAATCACTCATTCCATATCAAAATCAGTTAAAATACAACCTCCAAAAATTTATTTGACCTCTCTTCTTTCATTTCCACCCAAAAAGATTTGAGGAATGAGTGAGGAAAGGAAAGAAAAAAAATTAAGGAAAAATACACTCTAATTAAAAGGAACTATATTCGTGGACAACGAAAAGCGGGGTCATTAATTGTGGTCTTGGGCCTATTAGGGGCCTAAAACTTGACCAATTCTAATAAAACTTGGCATGATTCAAGCTTAGTATATTATAAAACAGGTTACAAAGTTTCAAAGCCATATGATACCAAATAAAAAAAATGTGGCATTTTTTATATCTGAATTTTGGGTGCTGAATTGTGGCGTTGAATTAGAACAATTAAAACTATCAAATTTGAGCTTCTAAAAACCAAAAGATACCAAAACTAACACTTTTTAATGTCTCTATGTATAAGTTAACATCTATTTAAAGCAACAGAAAGCATATTTCATGTATCAGACTTATGCAAAATGGCCAGAAGTTAATTTTATATGAGCCTGTGCCAAAAAATAGAGGTTTTCAATTAGGGTGAGGCCTTATATCAAATGTAATATTTTTCACTTAATACAATTTTCTGAAGTTGTTAAGTTATCAAACAAACTTTAACAGGTTATAAATGTACTTTTGATGGAAATATAAGTTTCAAATAGCATAACGCATGTGGATAAAATGGTCTTTAGCAATGTTATGCTTAAAAAAACAGATTGCCAGTTTAGGCCGTTCCCCACATTTGCATATTTAAAAGCATATAAATGATATGGGAGATGGAGATATACTTCTTTTTGCTAAAATCTGTGCTCAGATATGATAAAACATGGAGCCTGGATGTAACAAGACTGTCACTTTCAACTATATATGCAGACAGTATGGTCTGATGCAAAGTTTATTAACTTTACTGTTTAAAAACTGAATGAAATGTCAGCCTCAAAAGGCCAATATTTAAACCACTAGCTATCCAACAGAAGAAAGTAAAGGTATTCTGTGAAACAGAAATGGTTAAGCAACCAGTAATAAGTGTTTTTGATGTAGGTTCAGTGCAATCTGTTTTGGAATACAACTTTTAAGTGCATAGAACTTCACATTTCACCTGCTGCGTATAATGACCGTTAGACTTAGACTATTAAAACAGCACATTTTGTACTCTTTTTATGTTTTTATCTACTTTTTTTTGTGTTCAGAGTTCACAAATAAGTTAAACAACTGAAATAAATACCACAAACACAAATAGATATCAGAAAAAAACTGTCAGAGAGAAATTAAGCATGCTGTTTTTGAAAAAATAGTGAAAAAAGTGAAAAAGCTACATTTTAGGCATTTAACCTGAAAAGTGACTTTTTCACAAAATTTCTATCAAATGAAAGTGAAAATCATTTCTTCTCATATAGTTTGACAAATCAATACCAATAGATCATTCAGAAAAGATGCCAAAGTAAAAATTCTAAATTTGCTGAAATGCACCTCTTAGGCCACAGACCACAATTAATTCCTCTATCAGTTCTTTATAACCTTTTGCATCATTTAAAAAAATTGCACCATGCACTTTTGTCCAATTTTTTGTGTGTGTAATGTCTTGTCCTAGTCCAAATACATATCCAAAATTCAGAAAGATTGAAGCAATCACTTTTACAAATTTAGCCAATACACATCTATACCCCTATTGACAAGTCAAGAGATGTTCCGAAAACTGTAAATATCACCTTTTTGCACTTGACCTAATCACTCATTCCATATCAAAATCAGTTAAAATACAACCTCCAAAAATTTATTTGACCTCTCTTCTTTCATTTCCACCCAAAAAGATTTGAGGAATGAGTGAGGAAAGGAAAGAAAAAAAATTAAGGAAAAATACACTCTAATTAAAAGGAACTATATTCGTGGACAACGAAAAGCGGGGTCATTAATTGTGGTCTTGGGCCTATTAGGGGCCTAAAACTTGACCAATTCTAATAAAACTTGGCATGATTCAAGCTTAGTATATTATAAAACAGGTTACAAAGTTTCAAAGCCATATGATACCAAATAAAAAAAATGTGGCATTTTTTATATCTGAATTTTGGGTGCTGAATTGTGGCGTTGAATTAGAACAATTAAAACTATCAAATTTGAGCTTCTAAAAACCAAAAGATACCAAAACTAACACTTTTTAATGTCTCTATGTATAAGTTAACATCTATTTAAAGCAACAGAAAGCATATTTCATGTATCAGACTTATGCAAAATGGCCAGAAGTTAATTTTATATGAGCCTGTGCCAAAAAATAGAGGTTTTCAATTAGGGTGAGGCCTTATATCAAATGTAATATTTTTCACTTAATACAATTTTCTGAAGTTGTTAAGTTATCAAACAAACTTTAACAGGTTATAAATGTACTTTTGATGGAAATATAAGTTTCAAATAGCATAACGCATGTGGATAAAATGGTCTTTAGCAATGTTATGCTTAAAAAAACAGATTGCCAGTTTAGGCCGTTCCCCACATTTGCATATTTAAAAGCATATAAATGATATGGGAGATGGAGATATACTTCTTTTTGCTAAAATCTGTGCTCAGATATGATAAAACATGGAGCCTGGATGTAACAAGACTGTCACTTTCAACTATATATGCAGACAGTATGGTCTGATGCAAAGTTTATTAACTTTACTGTTTAAAAACTGAATGAAATGTCAGCCTCAAAAGGCCAATATTTAAACCACTAGCTATCCAACAGAAGAAAGTAAAGGTATTCTGTGAAACAGAAATGGTTAAGCAACCAGTAATAAGTGTTTTTGATGTAGGTTCAGTGCAATCTGTTTTGGAATACAACTTTTAAGTGCATAGAACTTCACATTTCACCTGCTGCGTATAATGACCGTTAGACTTAGACTATTAAAACAGCACATTTTGTACTCTTTTTATGTTTTTATCTACTTTTTTTTGTGTTCAGAGTTCACAAATAAGTTAAACAACTGAAATAAATACCACAAACACAAATAGATATCAGAAAAAAACTGTCAGAGAGAAATTAAGCATGCTGTTTTTGAAAAAATAGTGAAAAAAGTGAAAAAGCTATATTTTAGGCATTTAACCTGAAAAGTGACTTTTTCACAAAATTTCTATCAAATGAAAGTGAAAATCATTTCTTCTCATATAGTTTGACAAATCAATACCAATAGATCATTCAGAAAAGATGCCAAAGTAAAAATTCTAAATTTGCTGAAATGCACCTCTTAGGCCACAGACCACAATTAATTCCTCTATCAGTTCTTTATAACCTTTTGCATCATTTAAAAAAATTGCACCATGCACTTTTGTCCAATTTTTTGTGTGTGTAATGTCTTGTCCTAGTCCAAATACATATCCAAAATTCAGAAAGATTGAAGCAATCACTTTTACAAATTTAGCCAATACACATCTATACCCCTATTGACAAGTCAAGAGATGTTCCGAAAACTGTAAATATCACCTTTTTGCACTTGACCTAATCACTCATTCCATATCAAAATCAGTTAAAATACAACCTCCAAAAATTTATTTGACCTCTCTTCTTTCATTTCCACCCAAAAAGATTTGAGGAATGAGTGAGGAAAGGAAAGAAAAAAAATTAAGGAAAAATACACTCTAATTAAAAGGAACTATATTCGTGGACAACGAAAAGCGGGGTCATTAATTGTGGTCTTGGGCCTATTAGGGGCCTAAAACTTGACCAATTCTAATAAAACTTGGCATGATTCAAGCTTAGTATATTATAAAACAGGTTACAAAGTTTCAAAGCCATATGATACCAAATAAAAAAAATGTGGCATTTTTTATATCTGAATTTTGGGTGCTGAATTGTGGCGTTGAATTAGAACAATTAAAACTATCAAATTTGAGCTTCTAAAAACCAAAAGATACCAAAACTAACACTTTTTAATGTCTCTATGTATAAGTTAACATCTATTTAAAGCAACAGAAAGCATATTTCATGTATCAGACTTATGCAAAATGGCCAGAAGTTAATTTTATATGAGCCTGTGCCAAAAAATAGAGGTTTTCAATTAGGGTGAGGCCTTATATCAAATGTAATATTTTTCACTTAATACAATTTTCTGAAGTTGTTAAGTTATCAAACAAACTTTAACAGGTTATAAATGTACTTTTGATGGAAATATAAGTTTCAAATAGCATAACGCATGTGGATAAAATGGTCTTTAGCAATGTTATGCTTAAAAAAACAGATTGCCAGTTTAGGCCGTTCCCCACATTTGCATATTTAAAAGCATATAAATGATATGGGAGATGGAGATATACTTCTTTTTGCTAAAATCTGTGCTCAGATATGATAAAACATGGAGCCTGGATGTAACAAGACTGTCACTTTCAACTATATATGCAGACAGTATGGTCTGATGCAAAGTTTATTAACTTTACTGTTTAAAAACTGAATGAAATGTCAGCCTCAAAAGGCCAATATTTAAACCACTAGCTATCCAACAGAAGAAAGTAAAGGTATTCTGTGAAACAGAAATGGTTAAGCAACCAGTAATAAGTGTTTTTGATGTAGGTTCAGTGCAATCTGTTTTGGAATACAACTTTTAAGTGCATAGAACTTCACATTTCACCTGCTGCGTATAATGACCGTTAGACTTAGACTATTAAAACAGCACATTTTGTACTCTTTTTATGTTTTTATCTACTTTTTTTTGTGTTCAGAGTTCACAAATAAGTTAAACAACTGAAATAAATACCACAAACACAAATAGATATCAGAAAAAAACTGTCAGAGAGAAATTAAGCATGCTGTTTTTGAAAAAATAGTGAAAAAAGTGAAAAAGCTACATTTTAGGCATTTAACCTGAAAAGTGACTTTTTCACAAAATTTCTATCAAATGAAAGTGAAAATCATTTCTTCTCATATAGTTTGACAAATCAATACCAATAGATCATTCAGAAAAGATGCCAAAGTAAAAATTCTAAATTTGCTGAAATGCACCTCTTAGGCCACAGACCACAATTAATTCCTCTATCAGTTCTTTATAACCTTTTGCATCATTTAAAAAAATTGCACCATGCACTTTTGTCCAATTTTTTGTGTGTGTAATGTCTTGTCCTAGTCCAAATACATATCCAAAATTCAGAAAGATTGAAGCAATCACTTTTACAAATTTAGCCAATACACATCTATACCCCTATTGACAAGTCAAGAGATGTTCCGAAAACTGTAAATATCACCTTTTTGCACTTGACCTAATCACTCATTCCATATCAAAATCAGTTAAAATACAACCTCCAAAAATTTATTTGACCTCTCTTCTTTCATTTCCACCCAAAAAGATTTGAGGAATGAGTGAGGAAAGGAAAGAAAAAAAATTAAGGAAAAATACACTCTAATTAAAAGGAACTATATTCGTGGACAACGAAAAGCGGGGTCATTAATTGTGGTCTTGGGCCTATTAGGGGCCTAAAACTTGACCAATTCTAATAAAACTTGGCATGATTCAAGCTTAGTATATTATAAAACAGGTTACAAAGTTTCAAAGCCATATGATACCAAATAAAAAAAATGTGGCATTTTTTATATCTGAATTTTGGGTGCTGAATTGTGGCGTTGAATTAGAACAATTAAAACTATCAAATTTGAGCTTCTAAAAACCAAAAGATACCAAAACTAACACTTTTTAATGTCTCTATGTATAAGTTAACATCTATTTAAAGCAACAGAAAGCATATTTCATGTATCAGACTTATGCAAAATGGCCAGAAGTTAATTTTATATGAGCCTGTGCCAAAAAATAGAGGTTTTCAATTAGGGTGAGGCCTTATATCAAATGTAATATTTTTCACTTAATACAATTTTCTGAAGTTGTTAAGTTATCAAACAAACTTTAACAGGTTATAAATGTACTTTTGATGGAAATATAAGTTTCAAATAGCATAACGCATGTGGATAAAATGGTCTTTAGCAATGTTATGCTTAAAAAAACAGATTGCCAGTTTAGGCCGTTCCCCACATTTGCATATTTAAAAGCATATAAATGATATGGGAGATGGAGATATACTTCTTTTTGCTAAAATCTGTGCTCAGATATGATAAAACATGGAGCCTGGATGTAACAAGACTGTCACTTTCAACTATATATGCAGACAGTATGGTCTGATGCAAAGTTTATTAACTTTACTGTTTAAAAACTGAATGAAATGTCAGCCTCAAAAGGCCAATATTTAAACCACTAGCTATCCAACAGAAGAAAGTAAAGGTATTCTGTGAAACAGAAATGGTTAAGCAACCAGTAATAAGTGTTTTTGATGTAGGTTCAGTGCAATCTGTTTTGGAATACAACTTTTAAGTGCATAGAACTTCACATTTCACCTGCTGCGTATAATGACCGTTAGACTTAGACTATTAAAACAGCACATTTTGTACTCTTTTTATGTTTTTATCTACTTTTTTTTGTGTTCAGAGTTCACAAATAAGTTAAACAACTGAAATAAATACCACAAACACAAATAGATATCAGAAAAAAACTGTCAGAGAGAAATTAAGCATGCTGTTTTTGAAAAAATAGTGAAAAAAGTGAAAAAGCTACATTTTAGGCATTTAACCTGAAAAGTGACTTTTTCACAAAATTTCTATCAAATGAAAGTGAAAATCATTTCTTCTCATATAGTTTGACAAATCAATACCAATAGATCATTCAGAAAAGATGCCAAAGTAAAAATTCTAAATTTGCTGAAATGCACCTCTTAGGCCACAGACCACAATTAATTCCTCTATCAGTTCTTTATAACCTTTTGCATCATTTAAAAAAATTGCACCATGCACTTTTGTCCAATTTTTTGTGTGTGTAATGTCTTGTCCTAGTCCAAATACATATCCAAAATTCAGAAAGATTGAAGCAATCACTTTTACAAATTTAGCCAATACACATCTATACCCCTATTGACAAGTCAAGAGATGTTCCGAAAACTGTAAATATCACCTTTTTGCACTTGACCTAATCACTCATTCCATATCAAAATCAGTTAAAATACAACCTCCAAAAATTTATTTGACCTCTCTTCTTTCATTTCCACCCAAAAAGATTTGAGGAATGAGTGAGGAAAGGAAAGAAAAAAAATTAAGGAAAAATACACTCTAATTAAAAGGAACTATATTCGTGGACAACGAAAAGCGGGGTCATTAATTGTGGTCTTGGGCCTATTAGGGGCCTAAAACTTGACCAATTCTAATAAAACTTGGCATGATTCAAGCTTAGTATATTATAAAACAGGTTACAAAGTTTCAAAGCCATATGATACCAAATAAAAAAAATGTGGCATTTTTTATATCTGAATTTTGGGTGCTGAATTGTGGCGTTGAATTAGAACAATTAAAACTATCAAATTTGAGCTTCTAAAAACCAAAAGATACCAAAACTAACACTTTTTAATGTCTCTATGTATAAGTTAACATCTATTTAAAGCAACAGAAAGCATATTTCATGTATCAGACTTATGCAAAATGGCCAGAAGTTAATTTTATATGAGCCTGTGCCAAAAAATAGAGGTTTTCAATTAGGGTGAGGCCTTATATCAAATGTAATATTTTTCACTTAATACAATTTTCTGAAGTTGTTAAGTTATCAAACAAACTTTAACAGGTTATAAATGTACTTTTGATGGAAATATAAGTTTCAAATAGCATAACGCATGTGGATAAAATGGTCTTTAGCAATGTTATGCTTAAAAAAACAGATTGCCAGTTTAGGCCGTTCCCCACATTTGCATATTTAAAAGCATATAAATGATATGGGAGATGGAGATATACTTCTTTTTGCTAAAATCTGTGCTCAGATATGATAAAACATGGAGCCTGGATGTAACAAGACTGTCACTTTCAACTATATATGCAGACAGTATGGTCTGATGCAAAGTTTATTAACTTTACTGTTTAAAAACTGAATGAAATGTCAGCCTCAAAAGGCCAATATTTAAACCACTAGCTATCCAACAGAAGAAAGTAAAGGTATTCTGTGAAACAGAAATGGTTAAGCAACCAGTAATAAGTGTTTTTGATGTAGGTTCAGTGCAATCTGTTTTGGAATACAACTTTTAAGTGCATAGAACTTCACATTTCACCTGCTGCGTATAATGACCGTTAGACTTAGACTATTAAAACAGCACATTTTGTACTCTTTTTATGTTTTTATCTACTTTTTTTTGTGTTCAGAGTTCACAAATAAGTTAAACAACTGAAATAAATACCACAAACACAAATAGATATCAGAAAAAAACTGTCAGAGAGAAATTAAGCATGCTGTTTTTGAAAAAATAGTGAAAAAAGTGAAAAAGCTACATTTTAGGCATTTAACCTGAAAAGTGACTTTTTCACAAAATTTCTATCAAATGAAAGTGAAAATCATTTCTTCTCATATAGTTTGACAAATCAATACCAATAGATCATTCAGAAAAGATGCCAAAGTAAAAATTCTAAATTTGCTGAAATGCACCTCTTAGGCCACAGACCACAATTAATTCCTCTATCAGTTCTTTATAACCTTTTGCATCATTTAAAAAAATTGCACCATGCACTTTTGTCCAATTTTTTGTGTGTGTAATGTCTTGTCCTAGTCCAAATACATATCCAAAATTCAGAAAGATTGAAGCAATCACTTTTACAAATTTAGCCAATACACATCTATACCCCTATTGACAAGTCAAGAGATGTTCCGAAAACTGTAAATATCACCTTTTTGCACTTGACCTAATCACTCATTCCATATCAAAATCAGTTAAAATACAACCTCCAAAAATTTATTTGACCTCTCTTCTTTCATTTCCACCCAAAAAGATTTGAGGAATGAGTGAGGAAAGGAAAGAAAAAAAATTAAGGAAAAATACACTCTAATTAAAAGGAACTATATTCGTGGACAACGAAAAGCGGGGTCATTAATTGTGGTCTTGGGCCTATTAGGGGCCTAAAACTTGACCAATTCTAATAAAACTTGGCATGATTCAAGCTTAGTATATTATAAAACAGGTTACAAAGTTTCAAAGCCATATGATACCAAATAAAAAAAATGTGGCATTTTTTATATCTGAATTTTGGGTGCTGAATTGTGGCGTTGAATTAGAACAATTAAAACTATCAAATTTGAGCTTCTAAAAACCAAAAGATACCAAAACTAACACTTTTTAATGTCTCTATGTATAAGTTAACATCTATTTAAAGCAACAGAAAGCATATTTCATGTATCAGACTTATGCAAAATGGCCAGAAGTTAATTTTATATGAGCCTGTGCCAAAAAATAGAGGTTTTCAATTAGGGTGAGGCCTTATATCAAATGTAATATTTTTCACTTAATACAATTTTCTGAAGTTGTTAAGTTATCAAACAAACTTTAACAGGTTATAAATGTACTTTTGATGGAAATATAAGTTTCAAATAGCATAACGCATGTGGATAAAATGGTCTTTAGCAATGTTATGCTTAAAAAAACAGATTGCCAGTTTAGGCCGTTCCCCACATTTGCATATTTAAAAGCATATAAATGATATGGGAGATGGAGATATACTTCTTTTTGCTAAAATCTGTGCTCAGATATGATAAAACATGGAGCCTGGATGTAACAAGACTGTCACTTTCAACTATATATGCAGACAGTATGGTCTGATGCAAAGTTTATTAACTTTACTGTTTAAAAACTGAATGAAATGTCAGCCTCAAAAGGCCAATATTTAAACCACTAGCTATCCAACAGAAGAAAGTAAAGGTATTCTGTGAAACAGAAATGGTTAAGCAACCAGTAATAAGTGTTTTTGATGTAGGTTCAGTGCAATCTGTTTTGGAATACAACTTTTAAGTGCATAGAACTTCACATTTCACCTGCTGCGTATAATGACCGTTAGACTTAGACTATTAAAACAGCACATTTTGTACTCTTTTTATGTTTTTATCTACTTTTTTTTGTGTTCAGAGTTCACAAATAAGTTAAACAACTGAAATAAATACCACAAACACAAATAGATATCAGAAAAAAACTGTCAGAGAGAAATTAAGCATGCTGTTTTTGAAAAAATAGTGAAAAAAGTGAAAAAGCTACATTTTAGGCATTTAACCTGAAAAGTGACTTTTTCACAAAATTTCTATCAAATGAAAGTGAAAATCATTTCTTCTCATATAGTTTGACAAATCAATACCAATAGATCATTCAGAAAAGATGCCAAAGTAAAAATTCTAAATTTGCTGAAATGCACCTCTTAGGCCACAGACCACAATTAATTCCTCTATCAGTTCTTTATAACCTTTTGCATCATTTAAAAAAATTGCACCATGCACTTTTGTCCAATTTTTTGTGTGTGTAATGTCTTGTCCTAGTCCAAATACATATCCAAAATTCAGAAAGATTGAAGCAATCACTTTTACAAATTTAGCCAATACACATCTATACCCCTATTGACAAGTCAAGAGATGTTCCGAAAACTGTAAATATCACCTTTTTGCACTTGACCTAATCACTCATTCCATATCAAAATCAGTTAAAATACAACCTCCAAAAATTTATTTGACCTCTCTTCTTTCATTTCCACCCAAAAAGATTTGAGGAATGAGTGAGGAAAGGAAAGAAAAAAAATTAAGGAAAAATACACTCTAATTAAAAGGAACTATATTCGTGGACAACGAAAAGCGGGGTCATTAATTGTGGTCTTGGGCCTATTAGGGGCCTAAAACTTGACCAATTCTAATAAAACTTGGCATGATTCAAGCTTAGTATATTATAAAACAGGTTACAAAGTTTCAAAGCCATATGATACCAAATAAAAAAAATGTGGCATTTTTTATATCTGAATTTTGGGTGCTGAATTGTGGCGTTGAATTAGAACAATTAAAACTATCAAATTTGAGCTTCTAAAAACCAAAAGATACCAAAACTAACACTTTTTAATGTCTCTATGTATAAGTTAACATCTATTTAAAGCAACAGAAAGCATATTTCATGTATCAGACTTATGCAAAATGGCCAGAAGTTAATTTTATATGAGCCTGTGCCAAAAAATAGAGGTTTTCAATTAGGGTGAGGCCTTATATCAAATGTAATATTTTTCACTTAATACAATTTTCTGAAGTTGTTAAGTTATCAAACAAACTTTAACAGGTTATAAATGTACTTTTGATGGAAATATAAGTTTCAAATAGCATAACGCATGTGGATAAAATGGTCTTTAGCAATGTTATGCTTAAAAAAACAGATTGCCAGTTTAGGCCGTTCCCCACATTTGCATATTTAAAAGCATATAAATGATATGGGAGATGGAGATATACTTCTTTTTGCTAAAATCTGTGCTCAGATATGATAAAACATGGAGCCTGGATGTAACAAGACTGTCACTTTCAACTATATATGCAGACAGTATGGTCTGATGCAAAGTTTATTAACTTTACTGTTTAAAAACTGAATGAAATGTCAGCCTCAAAAGGCCAATATTTAAACCACTAGCTATCCAACAGAAGAAAGTAAAGGTATTCTGTGAAACAGAAATGGTTAAGCAACCAGTAATAAGTGTTTTTGATGTAGGTTCAGTGCAATCTGTTTTGGAATACAACTTTTAAGTGCATAGAACTTCACATTTCACCTGCTGCGTATAATGACCGTTAGACTTAGACTATTAAAACAGCACATTTTGTACTCTTTTTATGTTTTTATCTACTTTTTTTTGTGTTCAGAGTTCACAAATAAGTTAAACAACTGAAATAAATACCACAAACACAAATAGATATCAGAAAAAAACTGTCAGAGAGAAATTAAGCATGCTGTTTTTGAAAAAATAGTGAAAAAAGTGAAAAAGCTACATTTTAGGCATTTAACCTGAAAAGTGACTTTTTCACAAAATTTCTATCAAATGAAAGTGAAAATCATTTCTTCTCATATAGTTTGACAAATCAATACCAATAGATCATTCAGAAAAGATGCCAAAGTAAAAATTCTAAATTTGCTGAAATGCACCTCTTAGGCCACAGACCACAATTAATTCCTCTATCAGTTCTTTATAACCTTTTGCATCATTTAAAAAAATTGCACCATGCACTTTTGTCCAATTTTTTGTGTGTGTAATGTCTTGTCCTAGTCCAAATACATATCCAAAATTCAGAAAGATTGAAGCAATCACTTTTACAAATTTAGCCAATACACATCTATACCCCTATTGACAAGTCAAGAGATGTTCCGAAAACTGTAAATATCACCTTTTTGCACTTGACCTAATCACTCATTCCATATCAAAATCAGTTAAAATACAACCTCCAAAAATTTATTTGACCTCTCTTCTTTCATTTCCACCCAAAAAGATTTGAGGAATGAGTGAGGAAAGGAAAGAAAAAAAATTAAGGAAAAATACACTCTAATTAAAAGGAACTATATTCGTGGACAACGAAAAGCGGGGTCATTAATTGTGGTCTTGGGCCTATTAGGGGCCTAAAACTTGACCAATTCTAATAAAACTTGGCATGATTCAAGCTTAGTATATTATAAAACAGGTTACAAAGTTTCAAAGCCATATGATACCAAATAAAAAAAATGTGGCATTTTTTATATCTGAATTTTGGGTGCTGAATTGTGGCGTTGAATTAGAACAATTAAAACTATCAAATTTGAGCTTCTAAAAACCAAAAGATACCAAAACTAACACTTTTTAATGTCTCTATGTATAAGTTAACATCTATTTAAAGCAACAGAAAGCATATTTCATGTATCAGACTTATGCAAAATGGCCAGAAGTTAATTTTATATGAGCCTGTGCCAAAAAATAGAGGTTTTCAATTAGGGTGAGGCCTTATATCAAATGTAATATTTTTCACTTAATACAATTTTCTGAAGTTGTTAAGTTATCAAACAAACTTTAACAGGTTATAAATGTACTTTTGATGGAAATATAAGTTTCAAATAGCATAACGCATGTGGATAAAATGGTCTTTAGCAATGTTATGCTTAAAAAAACAGATTGCCAGTTTAGGCCGTTCCCCACATTTGCATATTTAAAAGCATATAAATGATATGGGAGATGGAGATATACTTCTTTTTGCTAAAATCTGTGCTCAGATATGATAAAACATGGAGCCTGGATGTAACAAGACTGTCACTTTCAACTATATATGCAGACAGTATGGTCTGATGCAAAGTTTATTAACTTTACTGTTTAAAAACTGAATGAAATGTCAGCCTCAAAAGGCCAATATTTAAACCACTAGCTATCCAACAGAAGAAAGTAAAGGTATTCTGTGAAACAGAAATGGTTAAGCAACCAGTAATAAGTGTTTTTGATGTAGGTTCAGTGCAATCTGTTTTGGAATACAACTTTTAAGTGCATAGAACTTCACATTTCACCTGCTGCGTATAATGACCGTTAGACTTAGACTATTAAAACAGCACATTTTGTACTCTTTTTATGTTTTTATCTACTTTTTTTTGTGTTCAGAGTTCACAAATAAGTTAAACAACTGAAATAAATACCACAAACACAAATAGATATCAGAAAAAAACTGTCAGAGAGAAATTAAGCATGCTGTTTTTGAAAAAATAGTGAAAAAAGTGAAAAAGCTACATTTTAGACATTTAACCTGAAAAGTGACTTTTTCACAAAATTTCTATCAAATGAAAGTGAAAATCATTTTTTCTCATATAGTTTGACAAATCAATACCAATAGATCATTCAGAAAAGATGCCAAAGTAAAAATTCTAAATTTGCTGAAATGCACCTCTTAGGCCACAGACCACAATTAATTCCTCTATCAGTTCTTTATAACCTTTTGCATCATTTAAAAAAATTGCACCATGCACTTTTGTCCAATTTTTTGTGTGTGTAATGTCTTGTCCTAGTCCAAATACATATCCAAAATTCAGAAAGATTGAAGCAATCACTTTTACAAATTTAGCCAATACACATCTATACCCCTATTGACAAGTCAAGAGATGTTCCGAAAACTGTAAATATCACCTTTTTGCACTTGACCTAATCACTCATTCCATATCAAAATCAGTTAAAATACAACCTCCAAAAATTTATTTGACCTCTCTTCTTTCATTTCCACCCAAAAAGATTTGAGGAATGAGTGAGGAAAGGAAAGAAAAAAAATTAAGGAAAAATACACTCTAATTAAAAGGAACTATATTCGTGGACAACGAAAAGCGGGGTCATTAATTGTGGTCTTGGGCCTATTAGGGGCCTAAAACTTGACCAATTCTAATAAAACTTGGCATGATTCAAGCTTAGTATATTATAAAACAGGTTACAAAGTTTCAAAGCCATATGATACCAAATAAAAAAAATGTGGCATTTTTTATATCTGAATTTTGGGTGCTGAATTGTGGCGTTGAATTAGAACAATTAAAACTATCAAATTTGAGCTTCTAAAAACCAAAAGATACCAAAACTAACACTTTTTAATGTCTCTATGTATAAGTTAACATCTATTTAAAGCAACAGAAAGCATATTTCATGTATCAGACTTATGCAAAATGGCCAGAAGTTAATTTTATATGAGCCTGTGCCAAAAAATAGAGGTTTTCAATTAGGGTGAGGCCTTATATCAAATGTAATATTTTTCACTTAATACAATTTTCTGAAGTTGTTAAGTTATCAAACAAACTTTAACAGGTTATAAATGTACTTTTGATGGAAATATAAGTTTCAAATAGCATAACGCATGTGGATAAAATGGTCTTTAGCAATGTTATGCTTAAAAAAACAGATTGCCAGTTTAGGCCGTTCCCCACATTTGCATATTTAAAAGCATATAAATGATATGGGAGATGGAGATATACTTCTTTTTGCTAAAATCTGTGCTCAGATATGATAAAACATGGAGCCTGGATGTAACAAGACTGTCACTTTCAACTATATATGCAGACAGTATGGTCTGATGCAAAGTTTATTAACTTTACTGTTTAAAAACTGAATGAAATGTCAGCCTCAAAAGGCCAATATTTAAACCACTAGCTATCCAACAGAAGAAAGTAAAGGTATTCTGTGAAACAGAAATGGTTAAGCAACCAGTAATAAGTGTTTTTGATGTAGGTTCAGTGCAATCTGTTTTGGAATACAACTTTTAAGTGCATAGAACTTCACATTTCACCTGCTGCGTATAATGACCGTTAGACTTAGACTATTAAAACAGCACATTTTGTACTCTTTTTATGTTTTTATCTACTTTTTTTTGTGTTCAGAGTTCACAAATAAGTTAAACAACTGAAATAAATACCACAAACACAAATAGATATCAGAAAAAAACTGTCAGAGAGAAATTAAGCATGCTGTTTTTGAAAAAATAGTGAAAAAAGTGAAAAAGCTACATTTTAGGCATTTAACCTGAAAAGTGACTTTTTCACAAAATTTCTATCAAATGAAAGTGAAAATCATTTCTTCTCATATAGTTTGACAAATCAATACCAATAGATCATTCAGAAAAGATGCCAAAGTAAAAATTCTAAATTTGCTGAAATGCACCTCTTAGGCCACAGACCACAATTAATTCCTCTATCAGTTCTTTATAACCTTTTGCATCATTTAAAAAAATTGCACCATGCACTTTTGTCCAATTTTTTGTGTGTGTAATGTCTTGTCCTAGTCCAAATACATATCCAAAATTCAGAAAGATTGAAGCAATCACTTTTACAAATTTAGCCAATACACATCTATACCCCTATTGACAAGTCAAGAGATGTTCCGAAAACTGTAAATATCACCTTTTTGCACTTGACCTAATCACTCATTCCATATCAAAATCAGTTAAAATACAACCTCCAAAAATTTATTTGACCTCTCTTCTTTCATTTCCACCCAAAAAGATTTGAGGAATGAGTGAGGAAAGGAAAGAAAAAAAATTAAGGAAAAATACACTCTAATTAAAAGGAACTATATTCGTGGACAACGAAAAGCGGGGTCATTAATTGTGGTCTTGGGCCTATTAGGGGCCTAAAACTTGACCAATTCTAATAAAACTTGGCATGATTCAAGCTTAGTATATTATAAAACAGGTTACAAAGTTTCAAAGCCATATGATACCAAATAAAAAAAATGTGGCATTTTTTATATCTGAATTTTGGGTGCTGAATTGTGGCGTTGAATTAGAACAATTAAAACTATCAAATTTGAGCTTCTAAAAACCAAAAGATACCAAAACTAACACTTTTTAATGTCTCTATGTATAAGTTAACATCTATTTAAAGCAACAGAAAGCATATTTCATGTATCAGACTTATGCAAAATGGCCAGAAGTTAATTTTATATGAGCCTGTGCCAAAAAATAGAGGTTTTCAATTAGGGTGAGGCCTTATATCAAATGTAATATTTTTCACTTAATACAATTTTCTGAAGTTGTTAAGTTATCAAACAAACTTTAACAGGTTATAAATGTACTTTTGATGGAAATATAAGTTTCAAATAGCATAACGCATGTGGATAAAATGGTCTTTAGCAATGTTATGCTTAAAAAAACAGATTGCCAGTTTAGGCCGTTCCCCACATTTGCATATTTAAAAGCATATAAATGATATGGGAGATGGAGATATACTTCTTTTTGCTAAAATCTGTGCTCAGATATGATAAAACATGGAGCCTGGATGTAACAAGACTGTCACTTTCAACTATATATGCAGACAGTATGGTCTGATGCAAAGTTTATTAACTTTACTGTTTAAAAACTGAATGAAATGTCAGCCTCAAAAGGCCAATATTTAAACCACTAGCTATCCAACAGAAGAAAGTAAAGGTATTCTGTGAAACAGAAATGGTTAAGCAACCAGTAATAAGTGTTTTTGATGTAGGTTCAGTGCAATCTGTTTTGGAATACAACTTTTAAGTGCATAGAACTTCACATTTCACCTGCTGCGTATAATGACCGTTAGACTTAGACTATTAAAACAGCACATTTTGTACTCTTTTTATGTTTTTATCTACTTTTTTTTGTGTTCAGAGTTCACAAATAAGTTAAACAACTGAAATAAATACCACAAACACAAATAGATATCAGAAAAAAACTGTCAGAGAGAAATTAAGCATGCTGTTTTTGAAAAAATAGTGAAAAAAGTGAAAAAGCTACATTTTAGACATTTAACCTGAAAAGTGACTTTTTCACAAAATTTCTATCAAATGAAAGTGAAAATCATTTTTTCTCATATAGTTTGACAAATCAATACCAATAGATCATTCAGAAAAGATGCCAAAGTAAAAATTCTAAATTTGCTGAAATGCACCTCTTAGGCCACAGACCACAATTAATTCCTCTATCAGTTCTTTATAACCTTTTGCATCATTTAAAAAAATTGCACCATGCACTTTTGTCCAATTTTTTGTGTGTGTAATGTCTTGTCCTAGTCCAAATACATATCCAAAATTCAGAAAGATTGAAGCAATCACTTTTACAAATTTAGCCAATACACATCTATACCCCTATTGACAAGTCAAGAGATGTTCCGAAAACTGTAAATATCACCTTTTTGCACTTGACCTAATCACTCATTCCATATCAAAATCAGTTAAAATACAACCTCCAAAAATTTATTTGACCTCTCTTCTTTCATTTCCACCCAAAAAGATTTGAGGAATGAGTGAGGAAAGGAAAGAAAAAAAATTAAGGAAAAATACACTCTAATTAAAAGGAACTATATTCGTGGACAACGAAAAGCGGGGTCATTAATTGTGGTCTTGGGCCTATTAGGGGCCTAAAACTTGACCAATTCTAATAAAACTTGGCATGATTCAAGCTTAGTATATTATAAAACAGGTTACAAAGTTTCAAAGCCATATGATACCAAATAAAAAAAATGTGGCATTTTTTATATCTGAATTTTGGGTGCTGAATTGTGGCGTTGAATTAGAACAATTAAAACTATCAAATTTGAGCTTCTAAAAACCAAAAGATACCAAAACTAACACTTTTTAATGTCTCTATGTATAAGTTAACATCTATTTAAAGCAACAGAAAGCATATTTCATGTATCAGACTTATGCAAAATGGCCAGAAGTTAATTTTATATGAGCCTGTGCCAAAAAATAGAGGTTTTCAATTAGGGTGAGGCCTTATATCAAATGTAATATTTTTCACTTAATACAATTTTCTGAAGTTGTTAAGTTATCAAACAAACTTTAACAGGTTATAAATGTACTTTTGATGGAAATATAAGTTTCAAATAGCATAACGCATGTGGATAAAATGGTCTTTAGCAATGTTATGCTTAAAAAAACAGATTGCCAGTTTAGGCCGTTCCCCACATTTGCATATTTAAAAGCATATAAATGATATGGGAGATGGAGATATACTTCTTTTTGCTAAAATCTGTGCTCAGATATGATAAAACATGGAGCCTGGATGTAACAAGACTGTCACTTTCAACTATATATGCAGACAGTATGGTCTGATGCAAAGTTTATTAACTTTACTGTTTAAAAACTGAATGAAATGTCAGCCTCAAAAGGCCAATATTTAAACCACTAGCTATCCAACAGAAGAAAGTAAAGGTATTCTGTGAAACAGAAATGGTTAAGCAACCAGTAATAAGTGTTTTTGATGTAGGTTCAGTGCAATCTGTTTTGGAATACAACTTTTAAGTGCATAGAACTTCACATTTCACCTGCTGCGTATAATGACCGTTAGACTTAGACTATTAAAACAGCACATTTTGTACTCTTTTTATGTTTTTATCTACTTTTTTTTGTGTTCAGAGTTCACAAATAAGTTAAACAACTGAAATAAATACCACAAACACAAATAGATATCAGAAAAAAACTGTCAGAGAGAAATTAAGCATGCTGTTTTTGAAAAAATAGTGAAAAAAGTGAAAAAGCTACATTTTAGGCATTTAACCTGAAAAGTGACTTTTTCACAAAATTTCTATCAAATGAAAGTGAAAATCATTTCTTCTCATATAGTTTGACAAATCAATACCAATAGATCATTCAGAAAAGATGCCAAAGTAAAAATTCTAAATTTGCTGAAATGCACCTCTTAGGCCACAGACCACAATTAATTCCTCTATCAGTTCTTTATAACCTTTTGCATCATTTAAAAAAATTGCACCATGCACTTTTGTCCAATTTTTTGTGTGTGTAATGTCTTGTCCTAGTCCAAATACATATCCAAAATTCAGAAAGATTGAAGCAATCACTTTTACAAATTTAGCCAATACACATCTATACCCCTATTGACAAGTCAAGAGATGTTCCGAAAACTGTAAATATCACCTTTTTGCACTTGACCTAATCACTCATTCCATATCAAAATCAGTTAAAATACAACCTCCAAAAATTTATTTGACCTCTCTTCTTTCATTTCCACCCAAAAAGATTTGAGGAATGAGTGAGGAAAGGAAAGAAAAAAAATTAAGGAAAAATACACTCTAATTAAAAGGAACTATATTCGTGGACAACGAAAAGCGGGGTCATTAATTGTGGTCTTGGGCCTATTAGGGGCCTAAAACTTGACCAATTCTAATAAAACTTGGCATGATTCAAGCTTAGTATATTATAAAACAGGTTACAAAGTTTCAAAGCCATATGATACCAAATAAAAAAAATGTGGCATTTTTTATATCTGAATTTTGGGTGCTGAATTGTGGCGTTGAATTAGAACAATTAAAACTATCAAATTTGAGCTTCTAAAAACCAAAAGATACCAAAACTAACACTTTTTAATGTCTCTATGTATAAGTTAACATCTATTTAAAGCAACAGAAAGCATATTTCATGTATCAGACTTATGCAAAATGGCCAGAAGTTAATTTTATATGAGCCTGTGCCAAAAAATAGAGGTTTTCAATTAGGGTGAGGCCTTATATCAAATGTAATATTTTTCACTTAATACAATTTTCTGAAGTTGTTAAGTTATCAAACAAACTTTAACAGGTTATAAATGTACTTTTGATGGAAATATAAGTTTCAAATAGCATAACGCATGTGGATAAAATGGTCTTTAGCAATGTTATGCTTAAAAAAACAGATTGCCAGTTTAGGCCGTTCCCCACATTTGCATATTTAAAAGCATATAAATGATATGGGAGATGGAGATATACTTCTTTTTGCTAAAATCTGTGCTCAGATATGATAAAACATGGAGCCTGGATGTAACAAGACTGTCACTTTCAACTATATATGCAGACAGTATGGTCTGATGCAAAGTTTATTAACTTTACTGTTTAAAAACTGAATGAAATGTCAGCCTCAAAAGGCCAATATTTAAACCACTAGCTATCCAACAGAAGAAAGTAAAGGTATTCTGTGAAACAGAAATGGTTAAGCAACCAGTAATAAGTGTTTTTGATGTAGGTTCAGTGCAATCTGTTTTGGAATACAACTTTTAAGTGCATAGAACTTCACATTTCACCTGCTGCGTATAATGACCGTTAGACTTAGACTATTAAAACAGCACATTTTGTACTCTTTTTATGTTTTTATCTACTTTTTTTTGTGTTCAGAGTTCACAAATAAGTTAAACAACTGAAATAAATACCACAAACACAAATAGATATCAGAAAAAAACTGTCAGAGAGAAATTAAGCATGCTGTTTTTGAAAAAATAGTGAAAAAAGTGAAAAAGCTACATTTTAGGCATTTAACCTGAAAAGTGACTTTTTCACAAAATTTCTATCAAATGAAAGTGAAAATCATTTCTTCTCATATAGTTTGACAAATCAATACCAATAGATCATTCAGAAAAGATGCCAAAGTAAAAATTCTAAATTTGCTGAAATGCACCTCTTAGGCCACAGACCACAATTAATTCCTCTATCAGTTCTTTATAACCTTTTGCATCATTTAAAAAAATTGCACCATGCACTTTTGTCCAATTTTTTGTGTGTGTAATGTCTTGTCCTAGTCCAAATACATATCCAAAATTCAGAAAGATTGAAGCAATCACTTTTACAAATTTAGCCAATACACATCTATACCCCTATTGACAAGTCAAGAGATGTTCCGAAAACTGTAAATATCACCTTTTTGCACTTGACCTAATCACTCATTCCATATCAAAATCAGTTAAAATACAACCTCCAAAAATTTATTTGACCTCTCTTCTTTCATTTCCACCCAAAAAGATTTGAGGAATGAGTGAGGAAAGGAAAGAAAAAAAATTAAGGAAAAATACACTCTAATTAAAAGGAACTATATTCGTGGACAACGAAAAGCGGGGTCATTAATTGTGGTCTTGGGCCTATTAGGGGCCTAAAACTTGACCAATTCTAATAAAACTTGGCATGATTCAAGCTTAGTATATTATAAAACAGGTTACAAAGTTTCAAAGCCATATGATACCAAATAAAAAAAATGTGGCATTTTTTATATCTGAATTTTGGGTGCTGAATTGTGGCGTTGAATTAGAACAATTAAAACTATCAAATTTGAGCTTCTAAAAACCAAAAGATACCAAAACTAACACTTTTTAATGTCTCTATGTATAAGTTAACATCTATTTAAAGCAACAGAAAGCATATTTCATGTATCAGACTTATGCAAAATGGCCAGAAGTTAATTTTATATGAGCCTGTGCCAAAAAATAGAGGTTTTCAATTAGGGTGAGGCCTTATATCAAATGTAATATTTTTCACTTAATACAATTTTCTGAAGTTGTTAAGTTATCAAACAAACTTTAACAGGTTATAAATGTACTTTTGATGGAAATATAAGTTTCAAATAGCATAACGCATGTGGATAAAATGGTCTTTAGCAATGTTATGCTTAAAAAAACAGATTGCCAGTTTAGGCCGTTCCCCACATTTGCATATTTAAAAGCATATAAATGATATGGGAGATGGAGATATACTTCTTTTTGCTAAAATCTGTGCTCAGATATGATAAAACATGGAGCCTGGATGTAACAAGACTGTCACTTTCAACTATATATGCAGACAGTATGGTCTGATGCAAAGTTTATTAACTTTACTGTTTAAAAACTGAATGAAATGTCAGCCTCAAAAGGCCAATATTTAAACCACTAGCTATCCAACAGAAGAAAGTAAAGGTATTCTGTGAAACAGAAATGGTTAAGCAACCAGTAATAAGTGTTTTTGATGTAGGTTCAGTGCAATCTGTTTTGGAATACAACTTTTAAGTGCATAGAACTTCACATTTCACCTGCTGCGTATAATGACCGTTAGACTTAGACTATTAAAACAGCACATTTTGTACTCTTTTTATGTTTTTATCTACTTTTTTTTGTGTTCAGAGTTCACAAATAAGTTAAACAACTGAAATAAATACCACAAACACAAATAGATATCAGAAAAAAACTGTCAGAGAGAAATTAAGCATGCTGTTTTTGAAAAAATAGTGAAAAAAGTGAAAAAGCTACATTTTAGGCATTTAACCTGAAAAGTGACTTTTTCACAAAATTTCTATCAAATGAAAGTGAAAATCATTTCTTCTCATATAGTTTGACAAATCAATACCAATAGATCATTCAGAAAAGATGCCAAAGTAAAAATTCTAAATTTGCTGAAATGCACCTCTTAGGCCACAGACCACAATTAATTCCTCTATCAGTTCTTTATAACCTTTTGCATCATTTAAAAAAATTGCACCATGCACTTTTGTCCAATTTTTTGTGTGTGTAATGTCTTGTCCTAGTCCAAATACATATCCAAAATTCAGAAAGATTGAAGCAATCACTTTTACAAATTTAGCCAATACACATCTATACCCCTATTGACAAGTCAAGAGATGTTCCGAAAACTGTAAATATCACCTTTTTGCACTTGACCTAATCACTCATTCCATATCAAAATCAGTTAAAATACAACCTCCAAAAATTTATTTGACCTCTCTTCTTTCATTTCCACCCAAAAAGATTTGAGGAATGAGTGAGGAAAGGAAAGAAAAAAAATTAAGGAAAAATACACTCTAATTAAAAGGAACTATATTCGTGGACAACGAAAAGCGGGGTCATTAATTGTGGTCTTGGGCCTATTAGGGGCCTAAAACTTGACCAATTCTAATAAAACTTGGCATGATTCAAGCTTAGTATATTATAAAACAGGTTACAAAGTTTCAAAGCCATATGATACCAAATAAAAAAAATGTGGCATTTTTTATATCTGAATTTTGGGTGCTGAATTGTGGCGTTGAATTAGAACAATTAAAACTATCAAATTTGAGCTTCTAAAAACCAAAAGATACCAAAACTAACACTTTTTAATGTCTCTATGTATAAGTTAACATCTATTTAAAGCAACAGAAAGCATATTTCATGTATCAGACTTATGCAAAATGGCCAGAAGTTAATTTTATATGAGCCTGTGCCAAAAAATAGAGGTTTTCAATTAGGGTGAGGCCTTATATCAAATGTAATATTTTTCACTTAATACAATTTTCTGAAGTTGTTAAGTTATCAAACAAACTTTAACAGGTTATAAATGTACTTTTGATGGAAATATAAGTTTCAAATAGCATAACGCATGTGGATAAAATGGTCTTTAGCAATGTTATGCTTAAAAAAACAGATTGCCAGTTTAGGCCGTTCCCCACATTTGCATATTTAAAAGCATATAAATGATATGGGAGATGGAGATATACTTCTTTTTGCTAAAATCTGTGCTCAGATATGATAAAACATGGAGCCTGGATGTAACAAGACTGTCACTTTCAACTATATATGCAGACAGTATGGTCTGATGCAAAGTTTATTAACTTTACTGTTTAAAAACTGAATGAAATGTCAGCCTCAAAAGGCCAATATTTAAACCACTAGCTATCCAACAGAAGAAAGTAAAGGTATTCTGTGAAACAGAAATGGTTAAGCAACCAGTAATAAGTGTTTTTGATGTAGGTTCAGTGCAATCTGTTTTGGAATACAACTTTTAAGTGCATAGAACTTCACATTTCACCTGCTGCGTATAATGACCGTTAGACTTAGACTATTAAAACAGCACATTTTGTACTCTTTTTATGTTTTTATCTACTTTTTTTTGTGTTCAGAGTTCACAAATAAGTTAAACAACTGAAATAAATACCACAAACACAAATAGATATCAGAAAAAAACTGTCAGAGAGAAATTAAGCATGCTGTTTTTGAAAAAATAGTGAAAAAAGTGAAAAAGCTACATTTTAGGCATTTAACCTGAAAAGTGACTTTTTCACAAAATTTCTATCAAATGAAAGTGAAAATCATTTCTTCTCATATAGTTTGACAAATCAATACCAATAGATCATTCAGAAAAGATGCCAAAGTAAAAATTCTAAATTTGCTGAAATGCACCTCTTAGGCCACAGACCACAATTAATTCCTCTATCAGTTCTTTATAACCTTTTGCATCATTTAAAAAAATTGCACCATGCACTTTTGTCCAATTTTTTGTGTGTGTAATGTCTTGTCCTAGTCCAAATACATATCCAAAATTCAGAAAGATTGAAGCAATCACTTTTACAAATTTAGCCAATACACATCTATACCCCTATTGACAAGTCAAGAGATGTTCCGAAAACTGTAAATATCACCTTTTTGCACTTGACCTAATCACTCATTCCATATCAAAATCAGTTAAAATACAACCTCCAAAAATTTATTTGACCTCTCTTCTTTCATTTCCACCCAAAAAGATTTGAGGAATGAGTGAGGAAAGGAAAGAAAAAAAATTAAGGAAAAATACACTCTAATTAAAAGGAACTATATTCGTGGACAACGAAAAGCGGGGTCATTAATTGTGGTCTTGGGCCTATTAGGGGCCTAAAACTTGACCAATTCTAATAAAACTTGGCATGATTCAAGCTTAGTATATTATAAAACAGGTTACAAAGTTTCAAAGCCATATGATACCAAATAAAAAAAATGTGGCATTTTTTATATCTGAATTTTGGGTGCTGAATTGTGGCGTTGAATTAGAACAATTAAAACTATCAAATTTGAGCTTCTAAAAACCAAAAGATACCAAAACTAACACTTTTTAATGTCTCTATGTATAAGTTAACATCTATTTAAAGCAACAGAAAGCATATTTCATGTATCAGACTTATGCAAAATGGCCAGAAGTTAATTTTATATGAGCCTGTGCCAAAAAATAGAGGTTTTCAATTAGGGTGAGGCCTTATATCAAATGTAATATTTTTCACTTAATACAATTTTCTGAAGTTGTTAAGTTATCAAACAAACTTTAACAGGTTATAAATGTACTTTTGATGGAAATATAAGTTTCAAATAGCATAACGCATGTGGATAAAATGGTCTTTAGCAATGTTATGCTTAAAAAAACAGATTGCCAGTTTAGGCCGTTCCCCACATTTGCATATTTAAAAGCATATAAATGATATGGGAGATGGAGATATACTTCTTTTTGCTAAAATCTGTGCTCAGATATGATAAAACATGGAGCCTGGATGTAACAAGACTGTCACTTTCAACTATATATGCAGACAGTATGGTCTGATGCAAAGTTTATTAACTTTACTGTTTAAAAACTGAATGAAATGTCAGCCTCAAAAGGCCAATATTTAAACCACTAGCTATCCAACAGAAGAAAGTAAAGGTATTCTGTGAAACAGAAATGGTTAAGCAACCAGTAATAAGTGTTTTTGATGTAGGTTCAGTGCAATCTGTTTTGGAATACAACTTTTAAGTGCATAGAACTTCACATTTCACCTGCTGCGTATAATGACCGTTAGACTTAGACTATTAAAACAGCACATTTTGTACTCTTTTTATGTTTTTATCTACTTTTTTTTGTGTTCAGAGTTCACAAATAAGTTAAACAACTGAAATAAATACCACAAACACAAATAGATATCAGAAAAAAACTGTCAGAGAGAAATTAAGCATGCTGTTTTTGAAAAAATAGTGAAAAAAGTGAAAAAGCTACATTTTAGGCATTTAACCTGAAAAGTGACTTTTTCACAAAATTTCTATCAAATGAAAGTGAAAATCATTTCTTCTCATATAGTTTGACAAATCAATACCAATAGATCATTCAGAAAAGATGCCAAAGTAAAAATTCTAAATTTGCTGAAATGCACCTCTTAGGCCACAGACCACAATTAATTCCTCTATCAGTTCTTTATAACCTTTTGCATCATTTAAAAAAATTGCACCATGCACTTTTGTCCAATTTTTTGTGTGTGTAATGTCTTGTCCTAGTCCAAATACATATCCAAAATTCAGAAAGATTGAAGCAATCACTTTTACAAATTTAGCCAATACACATCTATACCCCTATTGACAAGTCAAGAGATGTTCCGAAAACTGTAAATATCACCTTTTTGCACTTGACCTAATCACTCATTCCATATCAAAATCAGTTAAAATACAACCTCCAAAAATTTATTTGACCTCTCTTCTTTCATTTCCACCCAAAAAGATTTGAGGAATGAGTGAGGAAAGGAAAGAAAAAAAATTAAGGAAAAATACACTCTAATTAAAAGGAACTATATTCGTGGACAACGAAAAGCGGGGTCATTAATTGTGGTCTTGGGCCTATTAGGGGCCTAAAACTTGACCAATTCTAATAAAACTTGGCATGATTCAAGCTTAGTATATTATAAAACAGGTTACAAAGTTTCAAAGCCATATGATACCAAATAAAAAAAATGTGGCATTTTTTATATCTGAATTTTGGGTGCTGAATTGTGGCGTTGAATTAGAACAATTAAAACTATCAAATTTGAGCTTCTAAAAACCAAAAGATACCAAAACTAACACTTTTTAATGTCTCTATGTATAAGTTAACATCTATTTAAAGCAACAGAAAGCATATTTCATGTATCAGACTTATGCAAAATGGCCAGAAGTTAATTTTATATGAGCCTGTGCCAAAAAATAGAGGTTTTCAATTAGGGTGAGGCCTTATATCAAATGTAATATTTTTCACTTAATACAATTTTCTGAAGTTGTTAAGTTATCAAACAAACTTTAACAGGTTATAAATGTACTTTTGATGGAAATATAAGTTTCAAATAGCATAACGCATGTGGATAAAATGGTCTTTAGCAATGTTATGCTTAAAAAAACAGATTGCCAGTTTAGGCCGTTCCCCACATTTGCATATTTAAAAGCATATAAATGATATGGGAGATGGAGATATACTTCTTTTTGCTAAAATCTGTGCTCAGATATGATAAAACATGGAGCCTGGATGTAACAAGACTGTCACTTTCAACTATATATGCAGACAGTATGGTCTGATGCAAAGTTTATTAACTTTACTGTTTAAAAACTGAATGAAATGTCAGCCTCAAAAGGCCAATATTTAAACCACTAGCTATCCAACAGAAGAAAGTAAAGGTATTCTGTGAAACAGAAATGGTTAAGCAACCAGTAATAAGTGTTTTTGATGTAGGTTCAGTGCAATCTGTTTTGGAATACAACTTTTAAGTGCATAGAACTTCACATTTCACCTGCTGCGTATAATGACCGTTAGACTTAGACTATTAAAACAGCACATTTTGTACTCTTTTTATGTTTTTATCTACTTTTTTTTGTGTTCAGAGTTCACAAATAAGTTAAACAACTGAAATAAATACCACAAACACAAATAGATATCAGAAAAAAACTGTCAGAGAGAAATTAAGCATGCTGTTTTTGAAAAAATAGTGAAAAAAGTGAAAAAGCTACATTTTAGGCATTTAACCTGAAAAGTGACTTTTTCACAAAATTTCTATCAAATGAAAGTGAAAATCATTTCTTCTCATATAGTTTGACAAATCAATACCAATAGATCATTCAGAAAAGATGCCAAAGTAAAAATTCTAAATTTGCTGAAATGCACCTCTTAGGCCACAGACCACAATTAATTCCTCTATCAGTTCTTTATAACCTTTTGCATCATTTAAAAAAATTGCACCATGCACTTTTGTCCAATTTTTTGTGTGTGTAATGTCTTGTCCTAGTCCAAATACATATCCAAAATTCAGAAAGATTGAAGCAATCACTTTTACAAATTTAGCCAATACACATCTATACCCCTATTGACAAGTCAAGAGATGTTCCGAAAACTGTAAATATCACCTTTTTGCACTTGACCTAATCACTCATTCCATATCAAAATCAGTTAAAATACAACCTCCAAAAATTTATTTGACCTCTCTTCTTTCATTTCCACCCAAAAAGATTTGAGGAATGAGTGAGGAAAGGAAAGAAAAAAAATTAAGGAAAAATACACTCTAATTAAAAGGAACTATATTCGTGGACAACGAAAAGCGGGGTCATTAATTGTGGTCTTGGGCCTATTAGGGGCCTAAAACTTGACCAATTCTAATAAAACTTGGCATGATTCAAGCTTAGTATATTATAAAACAGGTTACAAAGTTTCAAAGCCATATGATACCAAATAAAAAAAATGTGGCATTTTTTATATCTGAATTTTGGGTGCTGAATTGTGGCGTTGAATTAGAACAATTAAAACTATCAAATTTGAGCTTCTAAAAACCAAAAGATACCAAAACTAACACTTTTTAATGTCTCTATGTATAAGTTAACATCTATTTAAAGCAACAGAAAGCATATTTCATGTATCAGACTTATGCAAAATGGCCAGAAGTTAATTTTATATGAGCCTGTGCCAAAAAATAGAGGTTTTCAATTAGGGTGAGGCCTTATATCAAATGTAATATTTTTCACTTAATACAATTTTCTGAAGTTGTTAAGTTATCAAACAAACTTTAACAGGTTATAAATGTACTTTTGATGGAAATATAAGTTTCAAATAGCATAACGCATGTGGATAAAATGGTCTTTAGCAATGTTATGCTTAAAAAAACAGATTGCCAGTTTAGGCCGTTCCCCACATTTGCATATTTAAAAGCATATAAATGATATGGGAGATGGAGATATACTTCTTTTTGCTAAAATCTGTGCTCAGATATGATAAAACATGGAGCCTGGATGTAACAAGACTGTCACTTTCAACTATATATGCAGACAGTATGGTCTGATGCAAAGTTTATTAACTTTACTGTTTAAAAACTGAATGAAATGTCAGCCTCAAAAGGCCAATATTTAAACCACTAGCTATCCAACAGAAGAAAGTAAAGGTATTCTGTGAAACAGAAATGGTTAAGCAACCAGTAATAAGTGTTTTTGATGTAGGTTCAGTGCAATCTGTTTTGGAATACAACTTTTAAGTGCATAGAACTTCACATTTCACCTGCTGCGTATAATGACCGTTAGACTTAGACTATTAAAACAGCACATTTTGTACTCTTTTTATGTTTTTATCTACTTTTTTTTGTGTTCAGAGTTCACAAATAAGTTAAACAACTGAAATAAATACCACAAACACAAATAGATATCAGAAAAAAACTGTCAGAGAGAAATTAAGCATGCTGTTTTTGAAAAAATAGTGAAAAAAGTGAAAAAGCTACATTTTAGGCATTTAACCTGAAAAGTGACTTTTTCACAAAATTTCTATCAAATGAAAGTGAAAATCATTTCTTCTCATATAGTTTGACAAATCAATACCAATAGATCATTCAGAAAAGATGCCAAAGTAAAAATTCTAAATTTGCTGAAATGCACCTCTTAGGCCACAGACCACAATTAATTCCTCTATCAGTTCTTTATAACCTTTTGCATCATTTAAAAAAATTGCACCATGCACTTTTGTCCAATTTTTTGTGTGTGTAATGTCTTGTCCTAGTCCAAATACATATCCAAAATTCAGAAAGATTGAAGCAATCACTTTTACAAATTTAGCCAATACACATCTATACCCCTATTGACAAGTCAAGAGATGTTCCGAAAACTGTAAATATCACCTTTTTGCACTTGACCTAATCACTCATTCCATATCAAAATCAGTTAAAATACAACCTCCAAAAATTTATTTGACCTCTCTTCTTTCATTTCCACCCAAAAAGATTTGAGGAATGAGTGAGGAAAGGAAAGAAAAAAAATTAAGGAAAAATACACTCTAATTAAAAGGAACTATATTCGTGGACAACGAAAAGCGGGGTCATTAATTGTGGTCTTGGGCCTATTAGGGGCCTAAAACTTGACCAATTCTAATAAAACTTGGCATGATTCAAGCTTAGTATATTATAAAACAGGTTACAAAGTTTCAAAGCCATATGATACCAAATAAAAAAAATGTGGCATTTTTTATATCTGAATTTTGGGTGCTGAATTGTGGCGTTGAATTAGAACAATTAAAACTATCAAATTTGAGCTTCTAAAAACCAAAAGATACCAAAACTAACACTTTTTAATGTCTCTATGTATAAGTTAACATCTATTTAAAGCAACAGAAAGCATATTTCATGTATCAGACTTATGCAAAATGGCCAGAAGTTAATTTTATATGAGCCTGTGCCAAAAAATAGAGGTTTTCAATTAGGGTGAGGCCTTATATCAAATGTAATATTTTTCACTTAATACAATTTTCTGAAGTTGTTAAGTTATCAAACAAACTTTAACAGGTTATAAATGTACTTTTGATGGAAATATAAGTTTCAAATAGCATAACGCATGTGGATAAAATGGTCTTTAGCAATGTTATGCTTAAAAAAACAGATTGCCAGTTTAGGCCGTTCCCCACATTTGCATATTTAAAAGCATATAAATGATATGGGAGATGGAGATATACTTCTTTTTGCTAAAATCTGTGCTCAGATATGATAAAACATGGAGCCTGGATGTAACAAGACTGTCACTTTCAACTATATATGCAGACAGTATGGTCTGATGCAAAGTTTATTAACTTTACTGTTTAAAAACTGAATGAAATGTCAGCCTCAAAAGGCCAATATTTAAACCACTAGCTATCCAACAGAAGAAAGTAAAGGTATTCTGTGAAACAGAAATGGTTAAGCAACCAGTAATAAGTGTTTTTGATGTAGGTTCAGTGCAATCTGTTTTGGAATACAACTTTTAAGTGCATAGAACTTCACATTTCACCTGCTGCGTATAATGACCGTTAGACTTAGACTATTAAAACAGCACATTTTGTACTCTTTTTATGTTTTTATCTACTTTTTTTTGTGTTCAGAGTTCACAAATAAGTTAAACAACTGAAATAAATACCACAAACACAAATAGATATCAGAAAAAAACTGTCAGAGAGAAATTAAGCATGCTGTTTTTGAAAAAATAGTGAAAAAAGTGAAAAAGCTACATTTTAGGCATTTAACCTGAAAAGTGACTTTTTCACAAAATTTCTATCAAATGAAAGTGAAAATCATTTCTTCTCATATAGTTTGACAAATCAATACCAATAGATCATTCAGAAAAGATGCCAAAGTAAAAATTCTAAATTTGCTGAAATGCACCTCTTAGGCCACAGACCACAATTAATTCCTCTATCAGTTCTTTATAACCTTTTGCATCATTTAAAAAAATTGCACCATGCACTTTTGTCCAATTTTTTGTGTGTGTAATGTCTTGTCCTAGTCCAAATACATATCCAAAATTCAGAAAGATTGAAGCAATCACTTTTACAAATTTAGCCAATACACATCTATACCCCTATTGACAAGTCAAGAGATGTTCCGAAAACTGTAAATATCACCTTTTTGCACTTGACCTAATCACTCATTCCATATCAAAATCAGTTAAAATACAACCTCCAAAAATTTATTTGACCTCTCTTCTTTCATTTCCACCCAAAAAGATTTGAGGAATGAGTGAGGAAAGGAAAGAAAAAAAATTAAGGAAAAATACACTCTAATTAAAAGGAACTATATTCGTGGACAACGAAAAGCGGGGTCATTAATTGTGGTCTTGGGCCTATTAGGGGCCTAAAACTTGACCAATTCTAATAAAACTTGGCATGATTCAAGCTTAGTATATTATAAAACAGGTTACAAAGTTTCAAAGCCATATGATACCAAATAAAAAAAATGTGGCATTTTTTATATCTGAATTTTGGGTGCTGAATTGTGGCGTTGAATTAGAACAATTAAAACTATCAAATTTGAGCTTCTAAAAACCAAAAGATACCAAAACTAACACTTTTTAATGTCTCTATGTATAAGTTAACATCTATTTAAAGCAACAGAAAGCATATTTCATGTATCAGACTTATGCAAAATGGCCAGAAGTTAATTTTATATGAGCCTGTGCCAAAAAATAGAGGTTTTCAATTAGGGTGAGGCCTTATATCAAATGTAATATTTTTCACTTAATACAATTTTCTGAAGTTGTTAAGTTATCAAACAAACTTTAACAGGTTATAAATGTACTTTTGATGGAAATATAAGTTTCAAATAGCATAACGCATGTGGATAAAATGGTCTTTAGCAATGTTATGCTTAAAAAAACAGATTGCCAGTTTAGGCCGTTCCCCACATTTGCATATTTAAAAGCATATAAATGATATGGGAGATGGAGATATACTTCTTTTTGCTAAAATCTGTGCTCAGATATGATAAAACATGGAGCCTGGATGTAACAAGACTGTCACTTTCAACTATATATGCAGACAGTATGGTCTGATGCAAAGTTTATTAACTTTACTGTTTAAAAACTGAATGAAATGTCAGCCTCAAAAGGCCAATATTTAAACCACTAGCTATCCAACAGAAGAAAGTAAAGGTATTCTGTGAAACAGAAATGGTTAAGCAACCAGTAATAAGTGTTTTTGATGTAGGTTCAGTGCAATCTGTTTTGGAATACAACTTTTAAGTGCATAGAACTTCACATTTCACCTGCTGCGTATAATGACCGTTAGACTTAGACTATTAAAACAGCACATTTTGTACTCTTTTTATGTTTTTATCTACTTTTTTTTGTGTTCAGAGTTCACAAATAAGTTAAACAACTGAAATAAATACCACAAACACAAATAGATATCAGAAAAAAACTGTCAGAGAGAAATTAAGCATGCTGTTTTTGAAAAAATAGTGAAAAAAGTGAAAAAGCTACATTTTAGGCATTTAACCTGAAAAGTGACTTTTTCACAAAATTTCTATCAAATGAAAGTGAAAATCATTTCTTCTCATATAGTTTGACAAATCAATACCAATAGATCATTCAGAAAAGATGCCAAAGTAAAAATTCTAAATTTGCTGAAATGCACCTCTTAGGCCACAGACCACAATTAATTCCTCTATCAGTTCTTTATAACCTTTTGCATCATTTAAAAAAATTGCACCATGCACTTTTGTCCAATTTTTTGTGTGTGTAATGTCTTGTCCTAGTCCAAATACATATCCAAAATTCAGAAAGATTGAAGCAATCACTTTTACAAATTTAGCCAATACACATCTATACCCCTATTGACAAGTCAAGAGATGTTCCGAAAACTGTAAATATCACCTTTTTGCACTTGACCTAATCACTCATTCCATATCAAAATCAGTTAAAATACAACCTCCAAAAATTTATTTGACCTCTCTTCTTTCATTTCCACCCAAAAAGATTTGAGGAATGAGTGAGGAAAGGAAAGAAAAAAAATTAAGGAAAAATACACCCTAATTAAAAGGAACTATATTCGTGGACAACGAAAAGCGGGGTCATTAATTGTGGTCTTGGGCCTATTAGGGGCCTAAAACTTGACCAATTCTAATAAAACTTGGCATGATTCAAGCTTAGTATATTATAAAACAGGTTACAAAGTTTCAAAGCCATATGATACCAAATAAAAAAAATGTGGCATTTTTTATATCTGAATTTTGGGTGCTGAATTGTGGCGTTGAATTAGAACAATTAAAACTATCAAATTTGAGCTTCTAAAAACCAAAAGATACCAAAACTAACACTTTTTAATGTCTCTATGTATAAGTTAACATCTATTTAAAGCAACAGAAAGCATATTTCATGTATCAGACTTATGCAAAATGGCCAGAAGTTAATTTTATATGAGCCTGTGCCAAAAAATAGAGGTTTTCAATTAGGGTGAGGCCTTATATCAAATGTAATATTTTTCACTTAATACAATTTTCTGAAGTTGTTAAGTTATCAAACAAACTTTAACAGGTTATAAATGTACTTTTGATGGAAATATAAGTTTCAAATAGCATAACGCATGTGGATAAAATGGTCTTTAGCAATGTTATGCTTAAAAAAACAGATTGCCAGTTTAGGCCGTTCCCCACATTTGCATATTTAAAAGCATATAAATGATATGGGAGATGGAGATATACTTCTTTTTGCTAAAATCTGTGCTCAGATATGATAAAACATGGAGCCTGGATGTAACAAGACTGTCACTTTCAACTATATATGCAGACAGTATGGTCTGATGCAAAGTTTATTAACTTTACTGTTTAAAAACTGAATGAAATGTCAGCCTCAAAAGGCCAATATTTAAACCACTAGCTATCCAACAGAAGAAAGTAAAGGTATTCTGTGAAACAGAAATGGTTAAGCAACCAGTAATAAGTGTTTTTGATGTAGGTTCAGTGCAATCTGTTTTGGAATACAACTTTTAAGTGCATAGAACTTCACATTTCACCTGCTGCGTATAATGACCGTTAGACTTAGACTATTAAAACAGCACATTTTGTACTCTTTTTATGTTTTTATCTACTTTTTTTTGTGTTCAGAGTTCACAAATAAGTTAAACAACTGAAATAAATACCACAAACACAAATAGATATCAGAAAAAAACTGTCAGAGAGAAATTAAGCATGCTGTTTTTGAAAAAATAGTGAAAAAAGTGAAAAAGCTACATTTTAGGCATTTAACCTGAAAAGTGACTTTTTCACAAAATTTCTATCAAATGAAAGTGAAAATCATTTCTTCTCATATAGTTTGACAAATCAATACCAATAGATCATTCAGAAAAGATGCCAAAGTAAAAATTCTAAATTTGCTGAAATGCACCTCTTAGGCCACAGACCACAATTAATTCCTCTATCAGTTCTTTATAACCTTTTGCATCATTTAAAAAAATTGCACCATGCACTTTTGTCCAATTTTTTGTGTGTGTAATGTCTTGTCCTAGTCCAAATACATATCCAAAATTCAGAAAGATTGAAGCAATCACTTTTACAAATTTAGCCAATACACATCTATACCCCTATTGACAAGTCAAGAGATGTTCCGAAAACTGTAAATATCACCTTTTTGCACTTGACCTAATCACTCATTCCATATCAAAATCAGTTAAAATACAACCTCCAAAAATTTATTTGACCTCTCTTCTTTCATTTCCACCCAAAAAGATTTGAGGAATGAGTGAGGAAAGGAAAGAAAAAAAATTAAGGAAAAATACACTCTAATTAAAAGGAACTATATTCGTGGACAACGAAAAGCGGGGTCATTAATTGTGGTCTTGGGCCTATTAGGGGCCTAAAACTTGACCAATTCTAATAAAACTTGGCATGATTCAAGCTTAGTATATTATAAAACAGGTTACAAAGTTTCAAAGCCATATGATACCAAATAAAAAAAATGTGGCATTTTTTATATCTGAATTTTGGGTGCTGAATTGTGGCGTTGAATTAGAACAATTAAAACTATCAAATTTGAGCTTCTAAAAACCAAAAGATACCAAAACTAACACTTTTTAATGTCTCTATGTATAAGTTAACATCTATTTAAAGCAACAGAAAGCATATTTCATGTATCAGACTTATGCAAAATGGCCAGAAGTTAATTTTATATGAGCCTGTGCCAAAAAATAGAGGTTTTCAATTAGGGTGAGGCCTTATATCAAATGTAATATTTTTCACTTAATACAATTTTCTGAAGTTGTTAAGTTATCAAACAAACTTTAACAGGTTATAAATGTACTTTTGATGGAAATATAAGTTTCAAATAGCATAACGCATGTGGATAAAATGGTCTTTAGCAATGTTATGCTTAAAAAAACAGATTGCCAGTTTAGGCCGTTCCCCACATTTGCATATTTAAAAGCATATAAATGATATGGGAGATGGAGATATACTTCTTTTTGCTAAAATCTGTGCTCAGATATGATAAAACATGGAGCCTGGATGTAACAAGACTGTCACTTTCAACTATATATGCAGACAGTATGGTCTGATGCAAAGTTTATTAACTTTACTGTTTAAAAACTGAATGAAATGTCAGCCTCAAAAGGCCAATATTTAAACCACTAGCTATCCAACAGAAGAAAGTAAAGGTATTCTGTGAAACAGAAATGGTTAAGCAACCAGTAATAAGTGTTTTTGATGTAGGTTCAGTGCAATCTGTTTTGGAATACAACTTTTAAGTGCATAGAACTTCACATTTCACCTGCTGCGTATAATGACCGTTAGACTTAGACTATTAAAACAGCACATTTTGTACTCTTTTTATGTTTTTATCTACTTTTTTTTGTGTTCAGAGTTCACAAATAAGTTAAACAACTGAAATAAATACCACAAACACAAATAGATATCAGAAAAAAACTGTCAGAGAGAAATTAAGCATGCTGTTTTTGAAAAAATAGTGAAAAAAGTGAAAAAGCTACATTTTAGGCATTTAACCTGAAAAGTGACTTTTTCACAAAATTTCTATCAAATGAAAGTGAAAATCATTTCTTCTCATATAGTTTGACAAATCAATACCAATAGATCATTCAGAAAAGATGCCAAAGTAAAAATTCTAAATTTGCTGAAATGCACCTCTTAGGCCACAGACCACAATTAATTCCTCTATCAGTTCTTTATAACCTTTTGCATCATTTAAAAAAATTGCACCATGCACTTTTGTCCAATTTTTTGTGTGTGTAATGTCTTGTCCTAGTCCAAATACATATCCAAAATTCAGAAAGATTGAAGCAATCACTTTTACAAATTTAGCCAATACACATCTATACCCCTATTGACAAGTCAAGAGATGTTCCGAAAACTGTAAATATCACCTTTTTGCACTTGACCTAATCACTCATTCCATATCAAAATCAGTTAAAATACAACCTCCAAAAATTTATTTGACCTCTCTTCTTTCATTTCCACCCAAAAAGATTTGAGGAATGAGTGAGGAAAGGAAAGAAAAAAAATTAAGGAAAAATACACTCTAATTAAAAGGAACTATATTCGTGGACAACGAAAAGCGGGGTCATTAATTGTGGTCTTGGGCCTATTAGGGGCCTAAAACTTGACCAATTCTAATAAAACTTGGCATGATTCAAGCTTAGTATATTATAAAACAGGTTACAAAGTTTCAAAGCCATATGATACCAAATAAAAAAAATGTGGCATTTTTTATATCTGAATTTTGGGTGCTGAATTGTGGCGTTGAATTAGAACAATTAAAACTATCAAATTTGAGCTTCTAAAAACCAAAAGATACCAAAACTAACACTTTTTAATGTCTCTATGTATAAGTTAACATCTATTTAAAGCAACAGAAAGCATATTTCATGTATCAGACTTATGCAAAATGGCCAGAAGTTAATTTTATATGAGCCTGTGCCAAAAAATAGAGGTTTTCAATTAGGGTGAGGCCTTATATCAAATGTAATATTTTTCACTTAATACAATTTTCTGAAGTTGTTAAGTTATCAAACAAACTTTAACAGGTTATAAATGTACTTTTGATGGAAATATAAGTTTCAAATAGCATAACGCATGTGGATAAAATGGTCTTTAGCAATGTTATGCTTAAAAAAACAGATTGCCAGTTTAGGCCGTTCCCCACATTTGCATATTTAAAAGCATATAAATGATATGGGAGATGGAGATATACTTCTTTTTGCTAAAATCTGTGCTCAGATATGATAAAACATGGAGCCTGGATGTAACAAGACTGTCACTTTCAACTATATATGCAGACAGTATGGTCTGATGCAAAGTTTATTAACTTTACTGTTTAAAAACTGAATGAAATGTCAGCCTCAAAAGGCCAATATTTAAACCACTAGCTATCCAACAGAAGAAAGTAAAGGTATTCTGTGAAACAGAAATGGTTAAGCAACCAGTAATAAGTGTTTTTGATGTAGGTTCAGTGCAATCTGTTTTGGAATACAACTTTTAAGTGCATAGAACTTCACATTTCACCTGCTGCGTATAATGACCGTTAGACTTAGACTATTAAAACAGCACATTTTGTACTCTTTTTATGTTTTTATCTACTTTTTTTTGTGTTCAGAGTTCACAAATAAGTTAAACAACTGAAATAAATACCACAAACACAAATAGATATCAGAAAAAAACTGTCAGAGAGAAATTAAGCATGCTGTTTTTGAAAAAATAGTGAAAAAAGTGAAAAAGCTACATTTTAGGCATTTAACCTGAAAAGTGACTTTTTCACAAAATTTCTATCAAATGAAAGTGAAAATCATTTCTTCTCATATAGTTTGACAAATCAATACCAATAGATCATTCAGAAAAGATGCCAAAGTAAAAATTCTAAATTTGCTGAAATGCACCTCTTAGGCCACAGACCACAATTAATTCCTCTATCAGTTCTTTATAACCTTTTGCATCATTTAAAAAAATTGCACCATGCACTTTTGTCCAATTTTTTGTGTGTGTAATGTCTTGTCCTAGTCCAAATACATATCCAAAATTCAGAAAGATTGAAGCAATCACTTTTACAAATTTAGCCAATACACATCTATACCCCTATTGACAAGTCAAGAGATGTTCCGAAAACTGTAAATATCACCTTTTTGCACTTGACCTAATCACTCATTCCATATCAAAATCAGTTAAAATACAACCTCCAAAAATTTATTTGACCTCTCTTCTTTCATTTCCACCCAAAAAGATTTGAGGAATGAGTGAGGAAAGGAAAGAAAAAAAATTAAGGAAAAATACACTCTAATTAAAAGGAACTATATTCGTGGACAACGAAAAGCGGGGTCATTAATTGTGGTCTTGGGCCTATTAGGGGCCTAAAACTTGACCAATTCTAATAAAACTTGGCATGATTCAAGCTTAGTATATTATAAAACAGGTTACAAAGTTTCAAAGCCATATGATACCAAATAAAAAAAATGTGGCATTTTTTATATCTGAATTTTGGGTGCTGAATTGTGGCGTTGAATTAGAACAATTAAAACTATCAAATTTGAGCTTCTAAAAACCAAAAGATACCAAAACTAACACTTTTTAATGTCTCTATGTATAAGTTAACATCTATTTAAAGCAACAGAAAGCATATTTCATGTATCAGACTTATGCAAAATGGCCAGAAGTTAATTTTATATGAGCCTGTGCCAAAAAATAGAGGTTTTCAATTAGGGTGAGGCCTTATATCAAATGTAATATTTTTCACTTAATACAATTTTCTGAAGTTGTTAAGTTATCAAACAAACTTTAACAGGTTATAAATGTACTTTTGATGGAAATATAAGTTTCAAATAGCATAACGCATGTGGATAAAATGGTCTTTAGCAATGTTATGCTTAAAAAAACAGATTGCCAGTTTAGGCCGTTCCCCACATTTGCATATTTAAAAGCATATAAATGATATGGGAGATGGAGATATACTTCTTTTTGCTAAAATCTGTGCTCAGATATGATAAAACATGGAGCCTGGATGTAACAAGACTGTCACTTTCAACTATATATGCAGACAGTATGGTCTGATGCAAAGTTTATTAACTTTACTGTTTAAAAACTGAATGAAATGTCAGCCTCAAAAGGCCAATATTTAAACCACTAGCTATCCAACAGAAGAAAGTAAAGGTATTCTGTGAAACAGAAATGGTTAAGCAACCAGTAATAAGTGTTTTTGATGTAGGTTCAGTGCAATCTGTTTTGGAATACAACTTTTAAGTGCATAGAACTTCACATTTCACCTGCTGCGTATAATGACCGTTAGACTTAGACTATTAAAACAGCACATTTTGTACTCTTTTTATGTTTTTATCTACTTTTTTTTGTGTTCAGAGTTCACAAATAAGTTAAACAACTGAAATAAATACCACAAACACAAATAGATATCAGAAAAAAACTGTCAGAGAGAAATTAAGCATGCTGTTTTTGAAAAAATAGTGAAAAAAGTGAAAAAGCTACATTTTAGGCATTTAACCTGAAAAGTGACTTTTTCACAAAATTTCTATCAAATGAAAGTGAAAATCATTTCTTCTCATATAGTTTGACAAATCAATACCAATAGATCATTCAGAAAAGATGCCAAAGTAAAAATTCTAAATTTGCTGAAATGCACCTCTTAGGGGCCTAAAACTTGACCAATTCTAATAAAACTTGGCATGATTCAAGCTTAGTATATTATAAAACAGGTTACAAAGTTTCAAAGCCATATGATACCAAATAAAAAAAATGTGGCATTTTTTATATCTGAATTTTGGGTGCTGAATTGTGGCGTTGAATTAGAACAATTAAAACTATCAAATTTGAGCTTCTAAAAACCAAAAGATACCAAAACTAACACTTTTTAATGTCTCTATGTATAAGTTAACATCTATTTAAAGCAACAGAAAGCATATTTCATGTATCAGACTTATGCAAAATGGCCAGAAGTTAATTTTATATGAGCCTGTGCCAAAAAATAGAGGTTTTCAATTAGGGTGAGGCCTTATATCAAATGTAATATTTTTCACTTAATACAATTTTCTGAAGTTGTTAAGTTATCAAACAAACTTTAACAGGTTATAAATGTACTTTTGATGGAAATATAAGTTTCAAATAGCATAACGCATGTGGATAAAATGGTCTTTAGCAATGTTATGCTTAAAAAAACAGATTGCCAGTTTAGGCCGTTCCCCACATTTGCATATTTAAAAGCATATAAATGATATGGGAGATGGAGATATACTTCTTTTTGCTAAAATCTGTGCTCAGATATGATAAAACATGGAGCCTGGATGTAACAAGACTGTCACTTTCAACTATATATGCAGACAGTATGGTCTGATGCAAAGTTTATTAACTTTACTGTTTAAAAACTGAATGAAATGTCAGCCTCAAAAGGCCAATATTTAAACCACTAGCTATCCAACAGAAGAAAGTAAAGGTATTCTGTGAAACAGAAATGGTTAAGCAACCAGTAATAAGTGTTTTTGATGTAGGTTCAGTGCAATCTGTTTTGGAATACAACTTTTAAGTGCATAGAACTTCACATTTCACCTGCTGCGTATAATGACCGTTAGACTTAGACTATTAAAACAGCACATTTTGTACTCTTTTTATGTTTTTATCTACTTTTTTTTGTGTTCAGAGTTCACAAATAAGTTAAACAACTGAAATAAATACCACAAACACAAATAGATATCAGAAAAAAACTGTCAGAGAGAAATTAAGCATGCTGTTTTTGAAAAAATAGTGAAAAAAGTGAAAAAGCTACATTTTAGGCATTTAACCTGAAAAGTGACTTTTTCACAAAATTTCTATCAAATGAAAGTGAAAATCATTTCTTCTCATATAGTTTGACAAATCAATACCAATAGATCATTCAGAAAAGATGCCAAAGTAAAAATTCTAAATTTGCTGAAATGCACCTCTTAGGCCACAGACCACAATTAATTCCTCTATCAGTTCTTTATAACCTTTTGCATCATTTAAAAAAATTGCACCATGCACTTTTGTCCAATTTTTTGTGTGTGTAATGTCTTGTCCTAGTCCAAATACATATCCAAAATTCAGAAAGATTGAAGCAATCACTTTTACAAATTTAGCCAATACACATCTATACCCCTATTGACAAGTCAAGAGATGTTCCGAAAACTGTAAATATCACCTTTTTGCACTTGACCTAATCACTCATTCCATATCAAAATCAGTTAAAATACAACCTCCAAAAATTTATTTGACCTCTCTTCTTTCATTTCCACCCAAAAAGATTTGAGGAATGAGTGAGGAAAGGAAAGAAAAAAAATTAAGGAAAAATACACTCTAATTAAAAGGAACTATATTCGTGGACAACGAAAAGCGGGGTCATTAATTGTGGTCTTGGGCCTATTAGGGGCCTAAAACTTGACCAATTCTAATAAAACTTGGCATGATTCAAGCTTAGTATATTATAAAACAGGTTACAAAGTTTCAAAGCCATATGATACCAAATAAAAAAAATGTGGCATTTTTTATATCTGAATTTTGGGTGCTGAATTGTGGCGTTGAATTAGAACAATTAAAACTATCAAATTTGAGCTTCTAAAAACCAAAAGATACCAAAACTAACACTTTTTAATGTCTCTATGTATAAGTTAACATCTATTTAAAGCAACAGAAAGCATATTTCATGTATCAGACTTATGCAAAATGGCCAGAAGTTAATTTTATATGAGCCTGTGCCAAAAAATAGAGGTTTTCAATTAGGGTGAGGCCTTATATCAAATGTAATATTTTTCACTTAATACAATTTTCTGAAGTTGTTAAGTTATCAAACAAACTTTAACAGGTTATAAATGTACTTTTGATGGAAATATAAGTTTCAAATAGCATAACGCATGTGGATAAAATGGTCTTTAGCAATGTTATGCTTAAAAAAACAGATTGCCAGTTTAGGCCGTTCCCCACATTTGCATATTTAAAAGCATATAAATGATATGGGAGATGGAGATATACTTCTTTTTGCTAAAATCTGTGCTCAGATATGATAAAACATGGAGCCTGGATGTAACAAGACTGTCACTTTCAACTATATATGCAGACAGTATGGTCTGATGCAAAGTTTATTAACTTTACTGTTTAAAAACTGAATGAAATGTCAGCCTCAAAAGGCCAATATTTAAACCACTAGCTATCCAACAGAAGAAAGTAAAGGTATTCTGTGAAACAGAAATGGTTAAGCAACCAGTAATAAGTGTTTTTGATGTAGGTTCAGTGCAATCTGTTTTGGAATACAACTTTTAAGTGCATAGAACTTCACATTTCACCTGCTGCGTATAATGACCGTTAGACTTAGACTATTAAAACAGCACATTTTGTACTCTTTTTATGTTTTTATCTACTTTTTTTTGTGTTCAGAGTTCACAAATAAGTTAAACAACTGAAATAAATACCACAAACACAAATAGATATCAGAAAAAAACTGTCAGAGAGAAATTAAGCATGCTGTTTTTGAAAAAATAGTGAAAAAAGTGAAAAAGCTACATTTTAGGCATTTAACCTGAAAAGTGACTTTTTCACAAAATTTCTATCAAATGAAAGTGAAAATCATTTCTTCTCATATAGTTTGACAAATCAATACCAATAGATCATTCAGAAAAGATGCCAAAGTAAAAATTCTAAATTTGCTGAAATGCACCTCTTAGGCCACAGACCACAATTAATTCCTCTATCAGTTCTTTATAACCTTTTGCATCATTTAAAAAAATTGCACCATGCACTTTTGTCCAATTTTTTGTGTGTGTAATGTCTTGTCCTAGTCCAAATACATATCCAAAATTCAGAAAGATTGAAGCAATCACTTTTACAAATTTAGCCAATACACATCTATACCCCTATTGACAAGTCAAGAGATGTTCCGAAAACTGTAAATATCACCTTTTTGCACTTGACCTAATCACTCATTCCATATCAAAATCAGTTAAAATACAACCTCCAAAAATTTATTTGACCTCTCTTCTTTCATTTCCACCCAAAAAGATTTGAGGAATGAGTGAGGAAAGGAAAGAAAAAAAATTAAGGAAAAATACACTCTAATTAAAAGGAACTATATTCGTGGACAACGAAAAGCGGGGTCATTAATTGTGGTCTTGGGCCTATTAGGGGCCTAAAACTTGACCAATTCTAATAAAACTTGGCATGATTCAAGCTTAGTATATTATAAAACAGGTTACAAAGTTTCAAAGCCATATGATACCAAATAAAAAAAATGTGGCATTTTTTATATCTGAATTTTGGGTGCTGAATTGTGGCGTTGAATTAGAACAATTAAAACTATCAAATTTGAGCTTCTAAAAACCAAAAGATACCAAAACTAACACTTTTTAATGTCTCTATGTATAAGTTAACATCTATTTAAAGCAACAGAAAGCATATTTCATGTATCAGACTTATGCAAAATGGCCAGAAGTTAATTTTATATGAGCCTGTGCCAAAAAATAGAGGTTTTCAATTAGGGTGAGGCCTTATATCAAATGTAATATTTTTCACTTAATACAATTTTCTGAAGTTGTTAAGTTATCAAACAAACTTTAACAGGTTATAAATGTACTTTTGATGGAAATATAAGTTTCAAATAGCATAACGCATGTGGATAAAATGGTCTTTAGCAATGTTATGCTTAAAAAAACAGATTGCCAGTTTAGGCCGTTCCCCACATTTGCATATTTAAAAGCATATAAATGATATGGGAGATGGAGATATACTTCTTTTTGCTAAAATCTGTGCTCAGATATGATAAAACATGGAGCCTGGATGTAACAAGACTGTCACTTTCAACTATATATGCAGACAGTATGGTCTGATGCAAAGTTTATTAACTTTACTGTTTAAAAACTGAATGAAATGTCAGCCTCAAAAGGCCAATATTTAAACCACTAGCTATCCAACAGAAGAAAGTAAAGGTATTCTGTGAAACAGAAATGGTTAAGCAACCAGTAATAAGTGTTTTTGATGTAGGTTCAGTGCAATCTGTTTTGGAATACAACTTTTAAGTGCATAGAACTTCACATTTCACCTGCTGCGTATAATGACCGTTAGACTTAGACTATTAAAACAGCACATTTTGTACTCTTTTTATGTTTTTATCTACTTTTTTTTGTGTTCAGAGTTCACAAATAAGTTAAACAACTGAAATAAATACCACAAACACAAATAGATATCAGAAAAAAACTGTCAGAGAGAAATTAAGCATGCTGTTTTTGAAAAAATAGTGAAAAAAGTGAAAAAGCTACATTTTAGGCATTTAACCTGAAAAGTGACTTTTTCACAAAATTTCTATCAAATGAAAGTGAAAATCATTTCTTCTCATATAGTTTGACAAATCAATACCAATAGATCATTCAGAAAAGATGCCAAAGTAAAAATTCTAAATTTGCTGAAATGCACCTCTTAGGCCACAGACCACAATTAATTCCTCTATCAGTTCTTTATAACCTTTTGCATCATTTAAAAAAATTGCACCATGCACTTTTGTCCAATTTTTTGTGTGTGTAATGTCTTGTCCTAGTCCAAATACATATCCAAAATTCAGAAAGATTGAAGCAATCACTTTTACAAATTTAGCCAATACACATCTATACCCCTATTGACAAGTCAAGAGATGTTCCGAAAACTGTAAATATCACCTTTTTGCACTTGACCTAATCACTCATTCCATATCAAAATCAGTTAAAATACAACCTCCAAAAATTTATTTGACCTCTCTTCTTTCATTTCCACCCAAAAAGATTTGAGGAATGAGTGAGGAAAGGAAAGAAAAAAAATTAAGGAAAAATACACTCTAATTAAAAGGAACTATATTCGTGGACAACGAAAAGCGGGGTCATTAATTGTGGTCTTGGGCCTATTAGGGGCCTAAAACTTGACCAATTCTAATAAAACTTGGCATGATTCAAGCTTAGTATATTATAAAACAGGTTACAAAGTTTCAAAGCCATATGATACCAAATAAAAAAAATGTGGCATTTTTTATATCTGAATTTTGGGTGCTGAATTGTGGCGTTGAATTAGAACAATTAAAACTATCAAATTTGAGCTTCTAAAAACCAAAAGATACCAAAACTAACACTTTTTAATGTCTCTATGTATAAGTTAACATCTATTTAAAGCAACAGAAAGCATATTTCATGTATCAGACTTATGCAAAATGGCCAGAAGTTAATTTTATATGAGCCTGTGCCAAAAAATAGAGGTTTTCAATTAGGGTGAGGCCTTATATCAAATGTAATATTTTTCACTTAATACAATTTTCTGAAGTTGTTAAGTTATCAAACAAACTTTAACAGGTTATAAATGTACTTTTGATGGAAATATAAGTTTCAAATAGCATAACGCATGTGGATAAAATGGTCTTTAGCAATGTTATGCTTAAAAAAACAGATTGCCAGTTTAGGCCGTTCCCCACATTTGCATATTTAAAAGCATATAAATGATATGGGAGATGGAGATATACTTCTTTTTGCTAAAATCTGTGCTCAGATATGATAAAACATGGAGCCTGGATGTAACAAGACTGTCACTTTCAACTATATATGCAGACAGTATGGTCTGATGCAAAGTTTATTAACTTTACTGTTTAAAAACTGAATGAAATGTCAGCCTCAAAAGGCCAATATTTAAACCACTAGCTATCCAACAGAAGAAAGTAAAGGTATTCTGTGAAACAGAAATGGTTAAGCAACCAGTAATAAGTGTTTTTGATGTAGGTTCAGTGCAATCTGTTTTGGAATACAACTTTTAAGTGCATAGAACTTCACATTTCACCTGCTGCGTATAATGACCGTTAGACTTAGACTATTAAAACAGCACATTTTGTACTCTTTTTATGTTTTTATCTACTTTTTTTTGTGTTCAGAGTTCACAAATAAGTTAAACAACTGAAATAAATACCACAAACACAAATAGATATCAGAAAAAAACTGTCAGAGAGAAATTAAGCATGCTGTTTTTGAAAAAATAGTGAAAAAAGTGAAAAAGCTACATTTTAGGCATTTAACCTGAAAAGTGACTTTTTCACAAAATTTCTATCAAATGAAAGTGAAAATCATTTCTTCTCATATAGTTTGACAAATCAATACCAATAGATCATTCAGAAAAGATGCCAAAGTAAAAATTCTAAATTTGCTGAAATGCACCTCTTAGGCCACAGACCACAATTAATTCCTCTATCAGTTCTTTATAACCTTTTGCATCATTTAAAAAAATTGCACCATGCACTTTTGTCCAATTTTTTGTGTGTGTAATGTCTTGTCCTAGTCCAAATACATATCCAAAATTCAGAAAGATTGAAGCAATCACTTTTACAAATTTAGCCAATACACATCTATACCCCTATTGACAAGTCAAGAGATGTTCCGAAAACTGTAAATATCACCTTTTTGCACTTGACCTAATCACTCATTCCATATCAAAATCAGTTAAAATACAACCTCCAAAAATTTATTTGACCTCTCTTCTTTCATTTCCACCCAAAAAGATTTGAGGAATGAGTGAGGAAAGGAAAGAAAAAAAATTAAGGAAAAATACACTCTAATTAAAAGGAACTATATTCGTGGACAACGAAAAGCGGGGTCATTAATTGTGGTCTTGGGCCTATTAGGGGCCTAAAACTTGACCAATTCTAATAAAACTTGGCATGATTCAAGCTTAGTATATTATAAAACAGGTTACAAAGTTTCAAAGCCATATGATACCAAATAAAAAAAATGTGGCATTTTTTATATCTGAATTTTGGGTGCTGAATTGTGGCGTTGAATTAGAACAATTAAAACTATCAAATTTGAGCTTCTAAAAACCAAAAGATACCAAAACTAACACTTTTTAATGTCTCTATGTATAAGTTAACATCTATTTAAAGCAACAGAAAGCATATTTCATGTATCAGACTTATGCAAAATGGCCAGAAGTTAATTTTATATGAGCCTGTGCCAAAAAATAGAGGTTTTCAATTAGGGTGAGGCCTTATATCAAATGTAATATTTTTCACTTAATACAATTTTCTGAAGTTGTTAAGTTATCAAACAAACTTTAACAGGTTATAAATGTACTTTTGATGGAAATATAAGTTTCAAATAGCATAACGCATGTGGATAAAATGGTCTTTAGCAATGTTATGCTTAAAAAAACAGATTGCCAGTTTAGGCCGTTCCCCACATTTGCATATTTAAAAGCATATAAATGATATGGGAGATGGAGATATACTTCTTTTTGCTAAAATCTGTGCTCAGATATGATAAAACATGGAGCCTGGATGTAACAAGACTGTCACTTTCAACTATATATGCAGACAGTATGGTCTGATGCAAAGTTTATTAACTTTACTGTTTAAAAACTGAATGAAATGTCAGCCTCAAAAGGCCAATATTTAAACCACTAGCTATCCAACAGAAGAAAGTAAAGGTATTCTGTGAAACAGAAATGGTTAAGCAACCAGTAATAAGTGTTTTTGATGTAGGTTCAGTGCAATCTGTTTTGGAATACAACTTTTAAGTGCATAGAACTTCACATTTCACCTGCTGCGTATAATGACCGTTAGACTTAGACTATTAAAACAGCACATTTTGTACTCTTTTTATGTTTTTATCTACTTTTTTTTGTGTTCAGAGTTCACAAATAAGTTAAACAACTGAAATAAATACCACAAACACAAATAGATATCAGAAAAAAACTGTCAGAGAGAAATTAAGCATGCTGTTTTTGAAAAAATAGTGAAAAAAGTGAAAAAGCTACATTTTAGGCATTTAACCTGAAAAGTGACTTTTTCACAAAATTTCTATCAAATGAAAGTGAAAATCATTTCTTCTCATATAGTTTGACAAATCAATACCAATAGATCATTCAGAAAAGATGCCAAAGTAAAAATTCTAAATTTGCTGAAATGCACCTCTTAGGCCACAGACCACAATTAATTCCTCTATCAGTTCTTTATAACCTTTTGCATCATTTAAAAAAATTGCACCATGCACTTTTGTCCAATTTTTTGTGTGTGTAATGTCTTGTCCTAGTCCAAATACATATCCAAAATTCAGAAAGATTGAAGCAATCACTTTTACAAATTTAGCCAATACACATCTATACCCCTATTGACAAGTCAAGAGATGTTCCGAAAACTGTAAATATCACCTTTTTGCACTTGACCTAATCACTCATTCCATATCAAAATCAGTTAAAATACAACCTCCAAAAATTTATTTGACCTCTCTTCTTTCATTTCCACCCAAAAAGATTTGAGGAATGAGTGAGGAAAGGAAAGAAAAAAAATTAAGGAAAAATACACTCTAATTAAAAGGAACTATATTCGTGGACAACGAAAAGCGGGGTCATTAATTGTGGTCTTGGGCCTATTAGGGGCCTAAAACTTGACCAATTCTAATAAAACTTGGCATGATTCAAGCTTAGTATATTATAAAACAGGTTACAAAGTTTCAAAGCCATATGATACCAAATAAAAAAAATGTGGCATTTTTTATATCTGAATTTTGGGTGCTGAATTGTGGCGTTGAATTAGAACAATTAAAACTATCAAATTTGAGCTTCTAAAAACCAAAAGATACCAAAACTAACACTTTTTAATGTCTCTATGTATAAGTTAACATCTATTTAAAGCAACAGAAAGCATATTTCATGTATCAGACTTATGCAAAATGGCCAGAAGTTAATTTTATATGAGCCTGTGCCAAAAAATAGAGGTTTTCAATTAGGGTGAGGCCTTATATCAAATGTAATATTTTTCACTTAATACAATTTTCTGAAGTTGTTAAGTTATCAAACAAACTTTAACAGGTTATAAATGTACTTTTGATGGAAATATAAGTTTCAAATAGCATAACGCATGTGGATAAAATGGTCTTTAGCAATGTTATGCTTAAAAAAACAGATTGCCAGTTTAGGCCGTTCCCCACATTTGCATATTTAAAAGCATATAAATGATATGGGAGATGGAGATATACTTCTTTTTGCTAAAATCTGTGCTCAGATATGATAAAACATGGAGCCTGGATGTAACAAGACTGTCACTTTCAACTATATATGCAGACAGTATGGTCTGATGCAAAGTTTATTAACTTTACTGTTTAAAAACTGAATGAAATGTCAGCCTCAAAAGGCCAATATTTAAACCACTAGCTATCCAACAGAAGAAAGTAAAGGTATTCTGTGAAACAGAAATGGTTAAGCAACCAGTAATAAGTGTTTTTGATGTAGGTTCAGTGCAATCTGTTTTGGAATACAACTTTTAAGTGCATAGAACTTCACATTTCACCTGCTGCGTATAATGACCGTTAGACTTAGACTATTAAAACAGCACATTTTGTACTCTTTTTATGTTTTTATCTACTTTTTTTTGTGTTCAGAGTTCACAAATAAGTTAAACAACTGAAATAAATACCACAAACACAAATAGATATCAGAAAAAAACTGTCAGAGAGAAATTAAGCATGCTGTTTTTGAAAAAATAGTGAAAAAAGTGAAAAAGCTACATTTTAGGCATTTAACCTGAAAAGTGACTTTTTCACAAAATTTCTATCAAATGAAAGTGAAAATCATTTCTTCTCATATAGTTTGACAAATCAATACCAATAGATCATTCAGAAAAGATGCCAAAGTAAAAATTCTAAATTTGCTGAAATGCACCTCTTAGGCCACAGACCACAATTAATTCCTCTATCAGTTCTTTATAACCTTTTGCATCATTTAAAAAAATTGCACCATGCACTTTTGTCCAATTTTTTGTGTGTGTAATGTCTTGTCCTAGTCCAAATACATATCCAAAATTCAGAAAGATTGAAGCAATCACTTTTACAAATTTAGCCAATACACATCTATACCCCTATTGACAAGTCAAGAGATGTTCCGAAAACTGTAAATATCACCTTTTTGCACTTGACCTAATCACTCATTCCATATCAAAATCAGTTAAAATACAACCTCCAAAAATTTATTTGACCTCTCTTCTTTCATTTCCACCCAAAAAGATTTGAGGAATGAGTGAGGAAAGGAAAGAAAAAAAATTAAGGAAAAATACACTCTAATTAAAAGGAACTATATTCGTGGACAACGAAAAGCGGGGTCATTAATTGTGGTCTTGGGCCTATTAGGGGCCTAAAACTTGACCAATTCTAATAAAACTTGGCATGATTCAAGCTTAGTATATTATAAAACAGGTTACAAAGTTTCAAAGCCATATGATACCAAATAAAAAAAATGTGGCATTTTTTATATCTGAATTTTGGGTGCTGAATTGTGGCGTTGAATTAGAACAATTAAAACTATCAAATTTGAGCTTCTAAAAACCAAAAGATACCAAAACTAACACTTTTTAATGTCTCTATGTATAAGTTAACATCTATTTAAAGCAACAGAAAGCATATTTCATGTATCAGACTTATGCAAAATGGCCAGAAGTTAATTTTATATGAGCCTGTGCCAAAAAATAGAGGTTTTCAATTAGGGTGAGGCCTTATATCAAATGTAATATTTTTCACTTAATACAATTTTCTGAAGTTGTTAAGTTATCAAACAAACTTTAACAGGTTATAAATGTACTTTTGATGGAAATATAAGTTTCAAATAGCATAACGCATGTGGATAAAATGGTCTTTAGCAATGTTATGCTTAAAAAAACAGATTGCCAGTTTAGGCCGTTCCCCACATTTGCATATTTAAAAGCATATAAATGATATGGGAGATGGAGATATACTTCTTTTTGCTAAAATCTGTGCTCAGATATGATAAAACATGGAGCCTGGATGTAACAAGACTGTCACTTTCAACTATATATGCAGACAGTATGGTCTGATGCAAAGTTTATTAACTTTACTGTTTAAAAACTGAATGAAATGTCAGCCTCAAAAGGCCAATATTTAAACCACTAGCTATCCAACAGAAGAAAGTAAAGGTATTCTGTGAAACAGAAATGGTTAAGCAACCAGTAATAAGTGTTTTTGATGTAGGTTCAGTGCAATCTGTTTTGGAATACAACTTTTAAGTGCATAGAACTTCACATTTCACCTGCTGCGTATAATGACCGTTAGACTTAGACTATTAAAACAGCACATTTTGTACTCTTTTTATGTTTTTATCTACTTTTTTTTGTGTTCAGAGTTCACAAATAAGTTAAACAACTGAAATAAATACCACAAACACAAATAGATATCAGAAAAAAACTGTCAGAGAGAAATTAAGCATGCTGTTTTTGAAAAAATAGTGAAAAAAGTGAAAAAGCTACATTTTAGGCATTTAACCTGAAAAGTGACTTTTTCACAAAATTTCTATCAAATGAAAGTGAAAATCATTTCTTCTCATATAGTTTGACAAATCAATACCAATAGATCATTCAGAAAAGATGCCAAAGTAAAAATTCTAAATTTGCTGAAATGCACCTCTTAGGCCACAGACCACAATTAATTCCTCTATCAGTTCTTTATAACCTTTTGCATCATTTAAAAAAATTGCACCATGCACTTTTGTCCAATTTTTTGTGTGTGTAATGTCTTGTCCTAGTCCAAATACATATCCAAAATTCAGAAAGATTGAAGCAATCACTTTTACAAATTTAGCCAATACACATCTATACCCCTATTGACAAGTCAAGAGATGTTCCGAAAACTGTAAATATCACCTTTTTGCACTTGACCTAATCACTCATTCCATATCAAAATCAGTTAAAATACAACCTCCAAAAATTTATTTGACCTCTCTTCTTTCATTTCCACCCAAAAAGATTTGAGGAATGAGTGAGGAAAGGAAAGAAAAAAAATTAAGGAAAAATACACTCTAATTAAAAGGAACTATATTCGTGGACAACGAAAAGCGGGGTCATTAATTGTGGTCTTGGGCCTATTAGGGGCCTAAAACTTGACCAATTCTAATAAAACTTGGCATGATTCAAGCTTAGTATATTATAAAACAGGTTACAAAGTTTCAAAGCCATATGATACCAAATAAAAAAAATGTGGCATTTTTTATATCTGAATTTTGGGTGCTGAATTGTGGCGTTGAATTAGAACAATTAAAACTATCAAATTTGAGCTTCTAAAAACCAAAAGATACCAAAACTAACACTTTTTAATGTCTCTATGTATAAGTTAACATCTATTTAAAGCAACAGAAAGCATATTTCATGTATCAGACTTATGCAAAATGGCCAGAAGTTAATTTTATATGAGCCTGTGCCAAAAAATAGAGGTTTTCAATTAGGGTGAGGCCTTATATCAAATGTAATATTTTTCACTTAATACAATTTTCTGAAGTTGTTAAGTTATCAAACAAACTTTAACAGGTTATAAATGTACTTTTGATGGAAATATAAGTTTCAAATAGCATAACGCATGTGGATAAAATGGTCTTTAGCAATGTTATGCTTAAAAAAACAGATTGCCAGTTTAGGCCGTTCCCCACATTTGCATATTTAAAAGCATATAAATGATATGGGAGATGGAGATATACTTCTTTTTGCTAAAATCTGTGCTCAGATATGATAAAACATGGAGCCTGGATGTAACAAGACTGTCACTTTCAACTATATATGCAGACAGTATGGTCTGATGCAAAGTTTATTAACTTTACTGTTTAAAAACTGAATGAAATGTCAGCCTCAAAAGGCCAATATTTAAACCACTAGCTATCCAACAGAAGAAAGTAAAGGTATTCTGTGAAACAGAAATGGTTAAGCAACCAGTAATAAGTGTTTTTGATGTAGGTTCAGTGCAATCTGTTTTGGAATACAACTTTTAAGTGCATAGAACTTCACATTTCACCTGCTGCGTATAATGACCGTTAGACTTAGACTATTAAAACAGCACATTTTGTACTCTTTTTATGTTTTTATCTACTTTTTTTTGTGTTCAGAGTTCACAAATAAGTTAAACAACTGAAATAAATACCACAAACACAAATAGATATCAGAAAAAAACTGTCAGAGAGAAATTAAGCATGCTGTTTTTGAAAAAATAGTGAAAAAAGTGAAAAAGCTACATTTTAGGCATTTAACCTGAAAAGTGACTTTTTCACAAAATTTCTATCAAATGAAAGTGAAAATCATTTCTTCTCATATAGTTTGACAAATCAATACCAATAGATCATTCAGAAAAGATGCCAAAGTAAAAATTCTAAATTTGCTGAAATGCACCTCTTAGGCCACAGACCACAATTAATTCCTCTATCAGTTCTTTATAACCTTTTGCATCATTTAAAAAAATTGCACCATGCACTTTTGTCCAATTTTTTGTGTGTGTAATGTCTTGTCCTAGTCCAAATACATATCCAAAATTCAGAAAGATTGAAGCAATCACTTTTACAAATTTAGCCAATACACATCTATACCCCTATTGACAAGTCAAGAGATGTTCCGAAAACTGTAAATATCACCTTTTTGCACTTGACCTAATCACTCATTCCATATCAAAATCAGTTAAAATACAACCTCCAAAAATTTATTTGACCTCTCTTCTTTCATTTCCACCCAAAAAGATTTGAGGAATGAGTGAGGAAAGGAAAGAAAAAAAATTAAGGAAAAATACACTCTAATTAAAAGGAACTATATTCGTGGACAACGAAAAGCGGGGTCATTAATTGTGGTCTTGGGCCTATTAGGGGCCTAAAACTTGACCAATTCTAATAAAACTTGGCATGATTCAAGCTTAGTATATTATAAAACAGGTTACAAAGTTTCAAAGCCATATGATACCAAATAAAAAAAATGTGGCATTTTTTATATCTGAATTTTGGGTGCTGAATTGTGGCGTTGAATTAGAACAATTAAAACTATCAAATTTGAGCTTCTAAAAACCAAAAGATACCAAAACTAACACTTTTTAATGTCTCTATGTATAAGTTAACATCTATTTAAAGCAACAGAAAGCATATTTCATGTATCAGACTTATGCAAAATGGCCAGAAGTTAATTTTATATGAGCCTGTGCCAAAAAATAGAGGTTTTCAATTAGGGTGAGGCCTTATATCAAATGTAATATTTTTCACTTAATACAATTTTCTGAAGTTGTTAAGTTATCAAACAAACTTTAACAGGTTATAAATGTACTTTTGATGGAAATATAAGTTTCAAATAGCATAACGCATGTGGATAAAATGGTCTTTAGCAATGTTATGCTTAAAAAAACAGATTGCCAGTTTAGGCCGTTCCCCACATTTGCATATTTAAAAGCATATAAATGATATGGGAGATGGAGATATACTTCTTTTTGCTAAAATCTGTGCTCAGATATGATAAAACATGGAGCCTGGATGTAACAAGACTGTCACTTTCAACTATATATGCAGACAGTATGGTCTGATGCAAAGTTTATTAACTTTACTGTTTAAAAACTGAATGAAATGTCAGCCTCAAAAGGCCAATATTTAAACCACTAGCTATCCAACAGAAGAAAGTAAAGGTATTCTGTGAAACAGAAATGGTTAAGCAACCAGTAATAAGTGTTTTTGATGTAGGTTCAGTGCAATCTGTTTTGGAATACAACTTTTAAGTGCATAGAACTTCACATTTCACCTGCTGCGTATAATGACCGTTAGACTTAGACTATTAAAACAGCACATTTTGTACTCTTTTTATGTTTTTATCTACTTTTTTTTGTGTTCAGAGTTCACAAATAAGTTAAACAACTGAAATAAATACCACAAACACAAATAGATATCAGAAAAAAACTGTCAGAGAGAAATTAAGCATGCTGTTTTTGAAAAAATAGTGAAAAAAGTGAAAAAGCTACATTTTAGGCATTTAACCTGAAAAGTGACTTTTTCACAAAATTTCTATCAAATGAAAGTGAAAATCATTTCTTCTCATATAGTTTGACAAATCAATACCAATAGATCATTCAGAAAAGATGCCAAAGTAAAAATTCTAAATTTGCTGAAATGCACCTCTTAGGCCACAGACCACAATTAATTCCTCTATCAGTTCTTTATAACCTTTTGCATCATTTAAAAAAATTGCACCATGCACTTTTGTCCAATTTTTTGTGTGTGTAATGTCTTGTCCTAGTCCAAATACATATCCAAAATTCAGAAAGATTGAAGCAATCACTTTTACAAATTTAGCCAATACACATCTATACCCCTATTGACAAGTCAAGAGATGTTCCGAAAACTGTAAATATCACCTTTTTGCACTTGACCTAATCACTCATTCCATATCAAAATCAGTTAAAATACAACCTCCAAAAATTTATTTGACCTCTCTTCTTTCATTTCCACCCAAAAAGATTTGAGGAATGAGTGAGGAAAGGAAAGAAAAAAAATTAAGGAAAAATACACTCTAATTAAAAGGAACTATATTCGTGGACAACGAAAAGCGGGGTCATTAATTGTGGTCTTGGGCCTATTAGGGGCCTAAAACTTGACCAATTCTAATAAAACTTGGCATGATTCAAGCTTAGTATATTATAAAACAGGTTACAAAGTTTCAAAGCCATATGATACCAAATAAAAAAAATGTGGCATTTTTTATATCTGAATTTTGGGTGCTGAATTGTGGCGTTGAATTAGAACAATTAAAACTATCAAATTTGAGCTTCTAAAAACCAAAAGATACCAAAACTAACACTTTTAATGTCTCTATGTATAAGTTAACATCTATTTAAAGCAACAGAAAGCATATTTCATGTATCAGACTTATGCAAAATGGCCAGAAGTTAATTTTATATGAGCCTGTGCCAAAAATAGAGGTTTTCAATTAGGGGTGAGGCTTATATCAAATGTAATATTTTTCACTTAATACAATTTTCTGAAGTGTTAAGTTATCAAACAAACTTTAACAGGTTATAAATGTACTTTTGATGGAAATATAAGTTTCAAATAGCATAACGCATGTGATAAAATGGTCTTTAGCAATGTTATGCTTAAAAAAACAGATTGCCAGTTTAGGCCGTTCCCCACATTTGCATATTTAAAAGCATATAAATGATATGGGAGATGGAGATATACTTCTTTTTGCTAAAATCTGTGCTCAGATATGATAAAACATGGAGCCTGGATTGTAACAAGACTGTCACTTTCAACTATATATGCAGACAGTATGGTCTGATGCAAAGTTTATTAACTTTACTGTTTAAAAACTGAATGAAATGTCAGCCTCAAAAGGCCAATATTTAAACCACTAGCTATCCAACAGAAGAAAGTAAAGGTATTCTGTGAAACAGAAATGGTTAAGCAACCAGTAATAAGTGTTTTTGATGTAGGTTCAGTGCAATCTGTTTTGGAATACAACTTTTAAGTGCATAGAACTTCACATTTCACCTGCTGCGTATAATGACCGTTAGACTTAGACTATTAAAACAGCACATTTTGTACTCTTTTTATGTTTTTATCTACTTTTTTTTTGTGTTCAGAGTTCACAAATAAGTTAAACAACTGAAATAAATACCACAAACACAAATAGATATCAGAAAAAAACTGTCAGAGAGAAATTAAGCATGCTGTTTTTGAAAAAATAGTGAAAAAAGTGAAAAAGCTACATTTTAGGCATTTAACCTGAAAAGTGACTTTTTCACAAAATTTCTATCAAATGAAAGTGAAAATCATTTCTTCTCATATAGTTTGACAAATCAATACCAATAGATCATTCAGAAAAGATGCCAAAGTAAAAATTCTAAATTTGCTGAAATGCACCTCTTAGGCCACAGACCACAATTAATTCCTCTATCAGTTCTTTATAACCTTTTGCATCATTTAAAAAAATTGCACCATGCACTTTTGTCCAATTTTTTGTGTGTGTAATGTCTTGTCCTAGTCCAAATACATATCCAAAATTCAGAAAGATTGAAGCAATCACTTTTACAAATTTAGCCAATACACATCTATAC
>NW_027268518.1:0-32104 GCF_963676685.1 Mytilus edulis | reverse complement strand
TGTCGTTTGTTTTTGGTTTGGTACAGAGTGCATGGTACTCTCCCAACACGTGACATACTTGCAAAGTCAATTTTCTACTAGAGTTAATATCCCATTAAGCAAGTGTCCTGACCTTTCAATTGACCGGAGTCATATTGGAGGATAAGATCAATCATGTAGTCAACCTGAACTAATTAATTATATTAATGCACACCTATTGATAATTGAAATGAACAACATATAACTTAACGCAATAAAACATGGCTATGAAAAACGCATTTGTTTGGGGTCGTTCGAAAAACACGAGGTTTACGATAAAATGTTTGCTATAACTATGTGTATGTGTCTGAGTCTAGAAATTTGAAAGCCCTTGCCTTTCGTGTTATCATTATTTAAATGAGCCGTTAAATTTTTGGCGTATTCATACATGTAGCAGTTTTTTTGTAAGACATTATCTGTTATACTTCGTCACATCTTTAAAGGTTGTACTCAGGTAAGGTTTAGGATTTTCTATAAAATGTTCTGACTCCTTTGATTTTTAGTAAGATACAGGTTAACATATTTTGTCTTTATCACCCACATTTCTTGACTTCAATAGGAAGATTGTCCAGCAATATGCTCCAACCAAAAAAAAAGGTAGCGATCTTATACATAATCACACAAACACACATACCCATTAAATTAGTACATTTGGACTATGCGTTGTTCGTTATAGTTTATCTTTACGTCTTTTGTCGGCGAAGTAAAATGCTACTGTTTGAGTGTGTTTTGTTGAACTTTCAAGTATGTCTTATTTTTCTATAACCCTTTATGATAGTATCATAATATTTCGGTGAACTAGCAATCCCGGGGATGAGGCAGAATTCTCTTTTTTAGTCTGATTATTTAAAAAAGAGGTGAAAGATACTGCAGTAGTAAAAATTTCTAAATCGGAGATAAACGAAAAATAAACATGACGAAAAAGGGGGAAAAGACGAAATAACAAACGATATCCAACAACATACCAAAACTAATAACTGAAAAACTCCAAAAGGAAAGGAAAAAAGTGTCCACAGGGTAACAACAGACCGAATACTAGTAGTGTCTTATCTAGATTTGTCCTCAGTAGAAAAGGCAGGTTGAATTCTTTATCTTTGAAAACAAACTATTAAAAATCAAGTGTATGTTCATGTTTCGTATAGTGCTAGCATATTTGTCTACACTATATGAAAAATTCTGGTTACGTAAAGGTATCGAACATAAGGTGTTATGTTCAAAAATGTTAATATCATAGTTTTAATATTAATGAAAATAATTTTACTAACTGCATTTTCCTCAATATAGTTTGGTATGTTAACTATATACCTTTAATCTCGACCAAATGGCAAACTTTTGTCATCTATTGACATAAATCTTGCACAAAAATGCAAATTTACACGAATAGATTTGTTATAATTATGCATGGTCATTTAGGTAGCAGTCCTCGATAAGCTTGTCAACTTATTCAAAAACTAATTTTGGCGTCCGGTCGACTTATACAATGAAAAATATTAAGAAGATAAAATTATATCGAACATATTATATATCCTTTCCTCATAAAACGGATGTATATTACTCTGAAACCGACTAAACAAATTGATAATGATTTAATTTATTTAAACATAAACGTAAATACATAATATCAGATCTAAAACAGAACATTGAATAGTTTATATTTATAAAATATATGTCATTATCAAATAAAAAAAATCTTGGATATTTTCAGCAATTACAAACAATAAATCCACACTCAGTTTGATATTTACAACAAAAACATATATTATAATAATAATCATGGGACATTTTCAGACTTTTAAATTACTCGTTTGTTTAAATTTTATTTTGTAGTCTGTCATATATAAGTACCGATTATCAGGTTGTCTGCATCTTGATATTGTAAAATGTCAGCTGCAAGTTACAATATGAAGCTTTTTGTCGAGTGAACACAGTATACGATATCAAAATGCATTCATATTGTGTCGAGCAGCTGATATTGTTCAATCTCAATATGCATATAACCTGATAATTGATTTATCGGGCTATATTTGCGTCTTTTGAAGTATTTTTTTTTGTTTCAACAGCAAAGTAAAAGATGTCGTAATAAGTTCGGGTCAAACTTATCAACTTCGCTTCAAACATTATGACGTCGCTGATATGTCCGGTTTTTAGATTTTAAGGCCGGTCATCCTATTTGACATCACATAGCCATGATATGCAATTTTATTAAGAGCTGTGCTGAGTGATATCGATAGTGTGACGGCCAATAATATATATTTTTATATAGCATCAAATATTTCGAATTTTGATAAAGTCATTCCATATTCTGTTCTTGTATGGACATTGGTCCTTTATGCTATACATTTAAGATGTAGAAATTGACAGATATTTTGGCACTATTCATGAAATATTTATCTATTATAAAAGTGTTATTACATTAATATTGAGGAATATTGTCCCGATCAGAATATCATATTGCTTTTGCAAGCTCACTTATAGTATGGTGCACTGATAGGGGTTATAATCTTCAATGTTAGCATAATGACCCTGTGATATGGTTATAAAACGCACACACTATATGAATGTATATAAAAAATGAAAATGTTTAGTATCAAAATGGCAAATCGAGTTGAAAACGCATATCCGAATTCAAATTCTTATGTATAAACGTATAGTGAAAGTTTAATAAAACTTTGTAATTCTATTTCTGAGTTTCATATTAAACAAAAAGAGAAATAAATACATTTTGTAAAAATGAATTCATTTTCAAAAGTATGGAATAGTTACCATTTATTCCTTAAAGACGTGTTTCTTTGAATTTCGGAGGAAGCAAAGATAACATTCGAAATCGCATTGAAAAAAGTTTAGATTTGCAAGAATAGATGTGAAGTTTATTGGCTACGTATGAAAATATAAAAATCATAAAACAAAATAACAATCAGACCATATGAATGTCCTGTCGCAAACTAATGTTATAATTCGATAATCACTCAAAATGTTCTGGCAGGTTCTGATGATCAACGAACTTTACCCCCAAATCACACATTTCTTTGCAGGATTCATGTAGGTTCCTGCTTGGCAATTAAATGTTTTAGAAAATTCATCAAAATTCTGAAGAGGTCCAACAACCCTACAATAAAATATATTGTTTGTTTTATTCATGACTTAGTGTTTAATTGATTTAAATCTTCTGAATCGATTTGTAAGAATAAAAATATGTACACTACTGTAACCTTAACTTGTTGGTATTGTATAACTACGATTTTTACGTGTTTTTTACTTTCACACTTTTCAGGTTATATATTGCATTCATGTTATTAAAATCAATACATCTCAATGGTCCATTATTTTTTTTTACTTTACTATCATTTGGAATTTTGTGTATGCTTCTTGAAATTCTTATACACTGTTGTTTTATTTACTAAGCACTGGGTAAATACGTTTAATGAAATATTTAAGTTACAAATTGACTTGAATGAGTACACCCATACAAAATGTTAACTGTGCAATAGTCTAGTATATATTCTAAGAAGATAAAGAATGTAATATTTAAAATTGGAGTTATTTTCCATTGTCCATTATTGCATTTGACCATATCCATAGTATTCCGTTCAAAAAATTTCGGCACAACCTTTGGAATTTTGGATCATCAATGCTCTTCAACTTTGTACTTGTTTGGCTTTATAACTATTCTGATATGAGCGTGACTGATAAGTGTTATGTAGACGAAACGTGCGTCTGGCGTAGTAAATTAAAATCCTGGTACCTTTAGTAACTATTAACACAATGTAATGTTTAATTTTTTGTTCACACTTCAAAATCATGTTGATTTATTGATAGTAATTATGCAAGACCCATCAGAAGAATTACACTACTAGTATTGTACTATATTATACCTAGAACGAGCATCACTGTGAGAATCTACACGTATTCTTCTTACTGCTTCTTTTGGTCTTATGATTCCACACCATACCTGTACAAGATTAAATTTTGATTATACTTGCACAATTTGATTATCATAATAATTGAAAATAAATATGCACGACAACGATTTCTTTGTATGAATAAAAAAAGATTTTTTTTCGGAAGGTATTGTACAATTTGTACTATCTAACATATGAACATAAACATAAATGATATCACAGAAAATAATGTTTGTTTCGTCTTCGTAACACTACAATAATTAGACAGCATTGATATTCAGTGAATTACAAACACCCTCTTTTCGTCTTTTTATACGCACAAACCAGCGTAGATAACAAAATAGATTTTTTTGATTTCTTAGACCGATGTTTCAAATGAAAAGTTTGTTCTGGACGGCCCTTTGCAACACAGAGGGAAATAATTTAAAAGATACATCAGTGGCAGATACATTCTCACGAATGGACGTATTTAAAAAGTAATACGATACCCGTCAAGTAATGGAAACAATTTACACTGCACTAAACAGCATATTCGAAAATTAACGGAAAGGTCAATAATTCGGTATCAATATTGACGTAATCTTTCATTGTTTTCATATATAAAAAATTACATACTTGAGCGGCATTCAAGAAAAATAATTGGTTTGGTGAAAATTCCATGCCAGGCAGAGGTTTTTCTTCTTTACCCTTGTGTTTGGTAGCAACAAGTTTTCTGTATGCCTGGAAAAATAATCAAATGCAAACGTTAACTTTTATGTCATTTGGTGTCTGTTGAAGATATGTCTCATCGTATCAATATTTGACCTCCTAAATGTTTATCAACGCAACTGACTAGTCTTATGTAAACAAAATGCGTGGAAGCCGTATTGATTGAAAGCCCTTCTATATTTTTGATTAGATTTTACTACAAATTTAATACGACTTTGGTACATTTTATGTAATTGATTTGGTACGTGTAATTACCATGCTGATATAAATGAATGCCGGTCTATATCAAAAGATAAAACTAAGAATATGTTACCTGATATCTATGATAAGTTTATTCACAACCACTGGGTCGATGCCACTGCTGGTGGAGTTTTCATTTCCCGAAGGTATAACCAGCCCATTAGTCAGCACTGCACTTATGTGCTGACATACATTTTTCATTGATATGGTCAAAATTATAAATTATCTGTTTACAAAACTTTTCTACCTAGGGAATATATTACCTATGCTGTATTTGGCAAACCTTTTACGAATATTTATTCTCAGTGCTCTTCAAGTTGGTACTTTATATGGCCTTTATACCTATTTTTGATTCGAATGTCACTGATGAGTCTTTTGTAGACGAAACACTCGTCTGGCGAAAATACAAAGTTTCAATCCTGGTATCTATAAAGAGTTAATTTACCACAATTTTACCTTAAAACTTTCTCTAATTCCACCATTATCTGCTATGTTTTCTCCAAGTGTCAATTTCCCGTTTAGCTAAAATGATAACATAGTTTCTGTAATTCAAACATAATTTCGAGCCATCAATCCCATCAAATCGTGGGACAGTGGTATAACAGCACAAAATAAGAACAAAATCTAAAACATCAGTTGGAAAGAATTTCAGATTTCTTATTTATTAATTCTTAATAAAAGGTTCATTATTAATTTTTATCAAAACCTTCCATCATATATAATAGAAGGAAAGTTATATTAACTAACTGGAATCGATGATAATGTAATACCAAAAACAAAATTCTTTATTTCAATGTGAAATCTTACATTCATATTAGCTGCCGCCACAGTGTAATTGCCGTACTGATTTTGTATACATTCAGCTTTTGATTTGAAGTTGTTTATGGCTGTATTGGTCCACCATTGGTTAAGTTTCCCTTGTTTGTCATACCTTCTACCTGAAACATAATTCATTGGTTATTCTAAACGTTTTAAACCCTTAAACATATTCCTGTTTTATCTGTTTTAGGTCTCATTTGTTTTCCGCGGTTTTATCTCCTTCCTTCTGCAAACTATTATCCGTAGCTTTTTTTGTTCTTAGTCGCATCTTTCTTGTTTTGCAGGTCATTTTGTTTCTTAACGTGATTGAAGGTTTTGGCTTGGATATAATTGGTTTAGAATGTTCTTATGTAAATCAATTAAAAAAGTTATTTCTATTAACTACAGATCACACACATAAACATTTTAGATTATAAAAAACTACATCATGGACATAAAAAACAACTGAAAGTAACATATGTCAATAAATCATAGGAAGGAATCACTATATATTCATACAGATTTCTTATCTTATAGGTATCACTATACAAATATACCTTGTTGATTATATATGAGTAGTATGTATTTGTTTTTCTGAAATAAAACTTGATCCAATAAAGTTGACAACAAAGTTGGGGGAGATCGGGCAAAATCCACCAAGTAAAGACAAAATAGATAAGAAGATGTGGTATTAGTGTCACTGAGTCAATCAAAGTCACAATGTATAAAAAGTTAAAAATTCTATAGGTCAAAGTACGGATTTCAATACGGAGTCTTGACTGACAGCAAGCTACAAAGGGTCCCGAAATAATAAATGTTAATTCAAACAGGAACACCAACAACAAAATCTATATAAAAAACGAAAAACAATACACACCTATGAACAACACTAACAAGCAATAACAACAGGCTCCTGACTTATGACATGTGAATAAAATACAGCGTTAAAGTTTACCTGAGTCATCAAATCCATGAGTAATTTCATGGCCAATTACGTATCCAATGCCACCAAAATTAAGATAACTAAAAATATAAAAGGTGTTATATGATTTAATACTCATTTAGAATATTGTATACGTTAAAGATACAAGACAAGTTGCCGTCTTAGCAGTTTTCCTCTTTTTTGTATTTGAGAGTAAATCGATCATTCCACATACAACCGTCCTCTTAACAGCATTTGAGAGCTATAATTTATTTCACAAAGGACCATTTGCAACTTATCCCACTCGTCCATTCTCTATTCTATATAACGCTAATCAACACTTACTTAACTTTTATCTGATTCCTAACAAATAAATTCGTTCATCTGTTATGAAGGGATATTTGTTATGCATTTACACAACTGTACTGATATCAGCAAATTTGAATTTTAAATTATGTTATTTCTGATTAAACATGATAAATACTTACTCTGGATAGTTTCTGTGATAAAATGGCGGCTGAAGAATACCAGCTGGAAACACTGTAAAATAGTGTAGTCCATGTAATTTTTTTTGAATGAATATTATACTATTGTTTCAGAAAAAACGGAGAAGGTTAGGTACTATTAAAACGTTTAATCCCGCTGCAAATGTTTGCACCTGTCCTAAGTCAGGAATCTGATGTACAGTGGTTGTCGTTCGTTTATGTAATTTATACGTGTTTCTCGTTTTTGTTTTTTTATATAGATTAGACGGTTGATTTTCCCGTTTGAATTGTTTTACACCAGTAATTTTGGGGCTCTTTATAGCTTGTTTTTCGTTGTGATCCAAGGCTCTGTGTTGAAGGCCATACATTTACCTATAACGGTTTAATTGGTATAATTGTTATGCACAAATGTTATGTGGATGGAGAGTCGTCTCACTGGCACTCATACCACATCTTCCTATATCCAATTAAACTTTTACGTTGAAAGATATTTTGTATGTCGGCGTTTGTTGTTGTATTAGTTCTTTTTTTTCTGTAATTATGTTGTTATCTGTAATAGTTGGCGTGTTTCCCTCAGTTTTAGTTCATAATCCGGATTTGTTTTCACTTTATCGATTTCAGATTATTGAACAGTGGTATATTTTCGTTGCTTTTATTTGTCATTATTTCAAAAGTTACATTATTGTAATGTAAATTTAAAAACTTCGGAAGTATTTGTTATTTCCACTCAAGTTGACACCTGGCTGATTTAGGATAGAAAAGTTCCCATACCAGTCGTCTGTGCAATTGATTTTAAAGTATTAAAACCTAGAGTTTGTTTTGTTAAGTAATTGTTCTAGTAGAAAATCTTACTGATCTGATTCGTTTGTGGATCATAGAAAGCATTAACAGTTGCTGGTGGAGTGCTCCATCTGTAAAATAGATTGACAAAATCATGAATCAAATCTGTGTCTTAAAAATAAGCTTAAAATAAAGAGTGATCAATGACGTATGATCATAATAAAAAACTACCTTTTTAATTACATGTTCTAAATGGTTTTATGTAGCACCTGGTATGTTAAGAACCGATTTTTTTAATTTTATTTTATCCTAAAAAACACATAAAAAACAATTACACTCTAGCTTTGGTTATGTCTTGTAACATTTGGTAAGTGCACGCCATACGTGATTCGATATCAATGTCATCTTATACGTTTTATAGCAATTAAAAGTATATGAAATGTTAGCGATCATTAACAAAAAGGCGGCAAAATGAACTTTGTTACTCCAGCTTTTGTGAAATATCATGTATCACCAACATACATTTTTCAATAATTAACACATGACTTTTCGTTTCTTTAAGATAACGTCTTTATAATGCCATGTAGGAACGTTGCAATCACTATGTAGGATAACTTTTAAATTTTCTTCGATACTTTCTACAGTCCTTAAATGATATGGTTCTTTTATGATGTCTCACTTGTTTTTGTCAACTGGTTCCCTGAGGTCCTTTATGTTTTTGGTTACACCATTGGTCCATATACTGAGAGTGTTCTTGTAAAAGTCATCGCTAGTAACATGAATCTGAATAAACAAATGAAAATGTCGCACACTGAAGATGTGTTTCATTCTATTGTAAATAAGCAACAATAGTTTAATAAATATGTTAAAAACTCGCTCATCTATTTTGAATCCTAAATGACAAAACCTGCCCGGATTGCATAAACTATAGACGAATCGAGATCAAGATAGGATGGCATGCTAATCTCGAATTTACAAGTTTTTTTTTATTTCTATCGTTGCATCTCAGGCTTAATGAATAGTTTTAAGTGAAATGAGCCATGTGCTTTTTTGTATTTGCTCAGAACGTCTTCTTTTCCTTTTACTAAATAATCTATATCACAAGCCTTCAGTTGAAACATATTCCAAACACAATATTTTCAAATGATTACAATATGTCTAGATTTCAAATGGATCAAAAAGAACACATCAAGAGAATGGACAACAACCATCATATTCTGATTTGGTACATGCATTTTATTATGCAGAAAATGGCGGATTAAACCTGGTATTGTATTGTAAAATTTATAAATTACAGATGATTTCTTCAGATTGCTTTATTTTTCTTATTTCAGGATATGTATGTATAAATATTCATTATTAAATAAATACATCATATAAGTTATAGCTTAGTATCAACACTTTATCAGTTCTACACATTAAATCTGTACATGGAAGACAGGTGATATCAATAGTCTTAGGCCGTTTTCACACCAAACGCCATGTACAGTAAACTTGTTTACAATTAGTTTAATGTACTGGACATTGGTTAAAAATTACATTTGTTCACATCTATACACCTTGTTTAATTACCTGTACATAAGATGTGTTCACACTTGTAAACTCTATGTCATTTAAATGTTCATTACGTAGAACCGAAGTTTTCGGACAACTTTTCTAGCAGTAAGGGAACGACCATTTGACTTCAAATCGTGGGGAGGGGGGAGGTATCGATGGAAATATTCCGAATCCCAATTGGATAAAAAAAAAAGGTCCTACAGATGATACAAAAATATTTTAAATCAAGAGTTTACCCATACATTACAGTGTTAAATGTTGAAAAAAATATTGATTACCAGCATCGAAAAAAACGGAATACAACGTTTATATATATGTTTTTATTCTCATAAAGCCAATGCATTACATCGGTACAGAGATTGAAGGAGAAGAAGGAATGATATATTAGGGATCACTATATTCCTATCTTTTCTGTTTGTTTCAAATGGTATTTCTTCTCCAAGGAGTATTTGGCAAAGGGAGGGGTAATGGTTTTTATTTTAGTTTTAAGGGTAATTTAACGGATCCGAAATACATGTACTAGACAAACACTACATTTACCTCAACCTTTTTAAGTAATGCATTTATGAGTGAATCGTTGTTTGAGTAAAGACCAGTGGCAAACATGTCTGTGCAAGTCAAGTCGATTTGGAAAGACCTTAATTTTCAAGTGAATTATGTGTTCGCCAATGATGCTGCTTTGAGTCGTGATAAGGTCTTAATAAAGTTACGTTAAGTTTAAAAAAAACAAATAAATATATCAAGTTTAGACAAATATTTCTGTAAAGAGCTTTATTGATAATTGTTATAAATATCAATTTTATTCAAAAAGTGTTTCTTCCTTAAATATACACGGTGAAACTAATGTTTTAAATGCCTAGTTTTGTGTACACTTAACCTACACAAGGCCTACATTGACTATTGACTGCATGTAGACAAAACATGTTTTACACTACATGTAAACATTGAATTTTATCAATGGGAACGTAATTTTGTTTAGTTTACGTGTGAGTTACACTTACACAACACCGAGTTTAGGTCAATGTGAACACGGCCTTACTTGAATAAACAAAGCTCAGTTTTATACATTGTAGCAGATCATAATTTGCAAACGCGTAAATTTTAACATTGGACCTATCATTAAAGCTGTATTAACTTCAAGTGTTTAATTGTCACTGAAGCTGTGTTAACATCAGGTGTTAAATGGATTAAAAGAGGTCACATTTTCAAACATGATCTAATAGTTACATACCATTTCGTATTCCTTGTTTACTTTAGATTCCAAATCCACTTCATCTGGGTATCCAATTCTTGGCTTAATATAATCAGCCTTTTAACAGAATGCGTAAAATAATATACATAGCCACATCAATGAGCATTAATAAATCTGTTAATTGTCAGATACTTACTATTCTAACAACTCTTTGAGGTATGAACCAGATAACATGAACAATCATGGTCATGAATTTATTGCATGTAATATGGCGCATTTTCCATTATACGGATGATGTTGTGATTAACAGATTTATACAATAAAAGTATATAACTATAAATTGAATGCTTAATTTTTTTGTAGAATTTTCGAAAAAATAAGGCTTTTCTACCTCAGGATTAGATTACTTTAGCTTTATTTGGTAAAACTTATAGCAATGTATGGTCCGCAGTGCTCTTCAACTTTGTAATTTATTTGGCTTTTTGAAAAAAAATTCATTAGAGCGCCACTGGTGAGTCTTTTATCAAGCAATGCGTGTCTGATGCAAATACAAAATTTGAATCCAGGCATCTATGATGAGTTTAGTGAATGTGCAGAGTTACATGTATGATATACAATAGTAAAAAACTACAAGAAGAGGTAGAAACCTACTTTTTCTTTAGCTACATCCTTGGTTGTCGTATCCATCCAGTCATTGCTCTGTATAAGTTCTTTCATGGCTACACGAAGTTGTTTTATCATGTTTTCAACCTGAAACAGAAAACGAATGGTGGTTGAACGCACTAATTAAGGTAACAGTAGTATACCAGTGTTCCAAAGTTACAAACTAAAACCGAGGGAAACACATCAACTATTAGAGGAAAACAAAGTAACAACAGGAAAAACTGAAGTGCAACATGAAACCGTCAAGTACATAGAAACGAACTAAGGCATACCCTCTCCACTCATCATTATCAGTATATGGTTTAAGTACTAGTGATTAAATGGATTATTCCTTGATGCACACTATTATGGAGTGTTGTTTGGTTGGGTAAAATTTCATCAATATCCGTTCAGCCGCTTAGAAGTTATGGCTTTAGTAAAACAAATTGACAAACATACAGAGTGGAGGGAATATGATTATTATATTTCTTTTACAATTTGGGCTGGGATTATATGAGAAAATTAGCTTACAAACAAATGTACAAATGTATGTCAATGATGCCCGTTAATCGTCTCTGCAAAATACACAACAATCGGTACTCTAAGTGAATGTTTTATTTCCATATCATTGTAACGAAGAGGAGAAAACGCCATTTAACAAGGGGAGGTGGGTTATAAATGAGCTACATTTGTCGCAGCTGAAAAGGCAGTATGGCTTGAACACAAAGTTCGCTTTTCCTAAAATATCATTAGGTCATAGGAACACAAGAAAAGTACAAATGAGCTGTACTGTCATTGTCATAAGTTTCCTGCAGCTGACAACAAATGACATTTTTCGTACTTTTTCATTAACATAACTAGTATGGCTATTTGAGTATGCATGAAGTCAAAGCGGCAATCAAATTGGGAAAATCTTTTTCTGTTTGAAAATCTTTTTGATTCATTACTTTTATTAAAACTCGTAGTTTTCCACAAAATGCAATTTGAACAAATTATAATAATTTGAAAAATCGTTTGACTTATTGATATTAAGTTGAATAAGCAAACGCACATGTTCATTCTGGTTTTTTTTCTCTGAAGTCCAATGAATTACATGAAATTATTTCTTTTTGTAAGTATACACATATATACTTGATATACTTGTTAAAATAATGCTACTTACATCAACTTTCGCTTCAGCACCAAAATATTTATCAATGAAAAGATTCCCAACAGCTAATCCAAAATTAGAGTTTGCTGCACCAGCACATGTTTTCCATCGTGGTGCAACCTGTGCTGTTCCTACTAGTGCCTACAATTAAAGGGATTTAATTAATAGCCGATTTCAATTTGTAATTTCAAAGACACAAAATCAAAAAAGTTTTTTTTAGATGCTAGTATTTGAAACTAAAATGTAAAATAACAAAATAAAGAACTCAATGGAAAATTCAAAACAGAAAGTTCTTTATCAAATGGCAAAATCAATTATTTTACAAAGAGATCAATTAACTAAATAGAATTGCATTTTACATTAATGGTAGCAAAGTAGCATAATCAAATAGAATTGAGAATGGAAGCATTGTTTTGGACTAAAAAAGCATCATGTTTAACTCTTACTTACTTTGCGGTATTTTGTCTGAATATCACGGACACGTTCTGGCAGGGCATTAGGTAGTCGTGCGACATATCGCCATACAATATAGTTAGCAACAGTTCTAGTTAAGATTAAAACAAGATACATATTACTATCATGGCATGGTCGTGTACTTAAAGTAAAACAAATAAACTGAACTCCAAGGTAAATTCAAAAAGGAGAAGTCTATAAATAAAGGCAACAGTAGTATACTGCTGCTCGAAATTCGTAAATCAATGAGAAAAAAAACAAATCCTGGTGACAAACTACAACTGAGGGAAACACATCAAATATAAAAGCTATCAACCAACTGAACGTGTGTAACACACTTGCCATATACCTGAGTTTGTACAAGAGGGTTTGGATGGGGTTAAATGATTATAGAATAATGCCCTTAAAAACTTAATATTAGAGAATAATGGGCAAAAAAAATGAAGATAAGAGAAAAAAGGGGTTAATTTTTTGAAGATTAGAGAAAAAAGGGTTGGTTTTTTTTTAAGATAAGAGAAAAAAGGGGTGAAAATTAAATGTTTACCGAATAACAGACCCCTCCACCCCACCCCCCCCCCCCCCCCCTCCCCCGCCATCCAGACCCTCGTACAGGCATTTTCCGAAGGGAATGCTAGATTTAACCTGCTTTTATAGTTTACTTAACATACTACTTGTATGTGAATACCAATTAAACACAATACTCGGAATATAAAAGAGTTACAAAAGACGATTCCCATGACATTCAAATATAGCAAGTCAAGAGAACAGAAAAGACATCAACATTTTTTACTTTGAAAAAATATCACATTAAATATCAATGGAATAAAAAACAACATTAATATAGAAGGACAAAATAAATATCTATACATAAAATCAATTATGAAATATGTATTGAGCGAAATACACAACAAATTAACATAGTTCTCTTGTGTCTTTGATTTATCCGTTACCATTTTGTTAAAATTCTCAAATGAGATTACCAGTATTATATCTCTCTTTTCATTGCAGTAGCGATTAAAAAGTAATACAATTATTTTTCAAGTAATTAAAGATCAATCCATATTTACCTTTTTGGTGTGTCTGTTAATATATCCGACAAGAGGCTTAAATATTCTGGGTTTCTGCTGATAATGTTTTCTCCTGAACCTAATGTTATTTCTAAACCATTTATCTTTAACAGATTTGTGAAATATTTATTCCAGTTAATCTGTAAAAAAAAGTTCACATAAACAACTGTTAAAAAACTAGGCAAAACTATCTTAGGTGCACTGAAAACTACAATCAAAATTAGTAGCAATTAGTAGTAAATTTGTAGTAAATTTGGAAACGGGAAATGCGTCACAGATTTACAAGTGTAAATTTAAAGATGCGTTCACACGGTACGATTTGCCATTCCACTTTGATTTGATTTTAACCTTACATCTGCTTTCGGCTAAAATGGCACCATGTTAACACTGAAATTGATCGTCGTTTGGTTAATCGAATGGAAAATCGTATCGTGTGAACAGGACGATGTACAATGGTTCCAATTCGGATTAAAATGAACTGAAATTTGCAACCTCTGTTCAAAACTGAACTTTGACAAAAAGTGTATTTATATTTTCTTAGTTCACAATTGTCATACAAGTTTTGTTCTGCGTTTCAAATGCTCCTTTAGAAATCGAATTGTATAGGAAATAATCGGCGCCTGCATGTACAGAAAAACATTAATGCCTTATTAATAAAACACACTTTAAATTTGTTTCGCAACAACATACCGCTGGGGAAGAAGTCGCTATATTTTGAATAGTCCGCAAGTTGTACATTTTATCTTCATCCCTTCGTTCTGCTGATGGTAATGATATCTGAAGAAAAATAATTAGGAGCATAATTCATGGCAATTTCTTTAGTAAAAATTACACAAAGGCAGTGAATTACGAAAGACATCATAAATTGTAAATGTTTTATATTTATAATGAATCTTTCTGGCTTGATACTTTGTTTTCACTTCAATTCTTGAGTTTTATAAAAAAAAAATCTTCTCAGGTTTTGCATTTTTTTTAAAAACAAAAGAATGATAAAAAATAGTTTTAAAAGTTTCTGAAAATATTGCATTCTGAAATTCTGGTTTGCATTCTCTATCGAATATGGTTTGTATTTATCGTTTTCATAACGTTTTCTGTTTATTGGTTTTCTGCAACTACGAGAACATTTTTTTTATTAAAAAAATAAATTTGAATCTTACATTTGCAAGTTTAATTTCAAAGTCGACCATATCTTTCATGTCATTTTTGGCCGTCGCTTCGTTAGCACCAAAGATAACAGCCATTTCTGTAGCAAATTGTTCATATGCCAATAAAGTTTTATCGTTTCTTCCTTTAAGATAATATTCTCTGTTAGGCATCCCGAACCCTGGTTGGTCAACCTATAAAACAAACAGTAATAATTAATTGTAAGACTCAATTAAAAATAAAGAGAAATAAAGAGAAATAAAGAGAAATATACGAAGTCTAGGGGGAACATCAAACTATGTTTTTAATTTGTAATCAAATTATGGACAAAGTTGAAACTGAAATATTTTATGTTTGAGCGTTCAAAACAATCGCTTACGACGCACGAAATGTATTAAAGGTGATCTTCATTAACTTAAGTTTTCGAAGATGATTGAGACTTATAAATCGATTCAAATTCAACCGCGAATTGAAATACGTATATTTTTTCTTACTAATTATGCTTTACTTGTTTCTTTTTTTTTCAAAAATTAATCTAACAAAAATTAGCTAGCTTACATGTGCAATAAAACAATTAATATCGAATAACATACAGACACACACAAAACTAAAGGTTGATAAGAATAGACTGGTAGTGAATCTTGCAGTTTGCATTTTGGAGAGTAACTATTCAATTTATTAACATTTTTGTTGATAAGTAATATGTGTTCGCTTGGTATATTGTGTAGTTATATTTCATTTACTAAAGACTATGTTGATCTTTAATGTTTCTGACTTCCATACGTTGCTGTCTCTTTGCCATGGCACATAATCTCTATATCCGTTATTCATATGACGTTTTATGTAAAGTATGTGAAAACCTGGCTATGTTAAACATATTTACAAGAAGCTTTTGACTGCATGATCTATATTAAAAAGGAATATACTACTCACATATAGAATACGAGCATCAGGATTTTTAGAATCGGTGTAAGCATATGAATCAAATATGGGTGGACTGTTTGTGTACTTTCTTGTTGTGAGTAAAACATCCTCCAAATTAAATGAAGATTCAGACCAGCTTGATGATACGACAGGCCATCCTCCTAATTGATTTACTGTCACCATTGGTTCTGTTAAATTCATATCTTCGATGGCAGCTAAATACGATGTTTATAAAAGATATACATTTTATGATAAGAACTCGGGATACATTTCTAACTGGAAAAGGACATAGTTAATTGAGAATAAGACTCGGAGATCCATGTATTCATTATATGGACTTTTCGATTAAAACAGCCAGTAGTATGTATATCTTTTAATTGTATGGTTAGGTTTACTGCTTATTTTTATTCTTGGTTATTTTACTGCACTTCCATCCTTCCGATCCCTCGGTGGTATAAATGAAGGTTATATTATTTTCCGATGTTTAAATCTCGTAAATCGATTTAGAGGTAACAATAAAAACTTGAAGGAATTGCAATAACTCAAACACGAGCGGTTTCGCTTTCGCCGATATACAATCGTCGCCTGCTATGTCTGGAACAACCACCATGTCTCAATCAGTAAATTTAAAAACCAGACTATTATTATACTCATATCTGCGAATCTATATACATATTTTTAGAGGAAAAATTAAGGTTTGAAACCAGAGAACGATTTCCGAACCCTTCAAAATGTCGTGCAGAATACAAAACGTTTGGGTTTTTTTTCTTCTTCTGAAGTTGAAGTCGAACTTCTTAATGATGCAGTTCCTGCATAAAAAGCTGCAATTGCACAAAAATCTAATATATACTCCGATCCTTATTGGCCCATGCGTGTACAAACTGTGGTTTACACGTGATTGATATATGTACAAATGCATACTGAACTGTTTCATTTGCAGTATTAAAAAAACTTCTTTGCTCATGCGATTAAATTTCAGTGTCATTTGAGGAGTCATCATTATATAACTAAAACTGTACAATCCAGTTGACTAAAACACTCAATTAAAGCTGTTTTAAATGATTTGACACACATGCTAATTTTTCATGATGTGTATGACAATCATGTTTATGCTCAATAATTACAATTTGACTATTTAACCCTTGCTTGGACGGACACTATATTTCAAATTACAGAGAAAGAAAAATTAGAAGTAAAGTAAAAAGTCACGAACACAATGCAAGACAAAGGTAAAAGTAAACGGATGCCCCATCCGCATTACCATTTTCTAAGTTCAGTGGACCGTGAAAATGGGATAAAATCTCTAATTTGGCATTAGAATTAGAAAGATCATATCATAGGAAATATGTTTACTAAATTCCAAGTTGATTGGACTTTATCTTCATCAAAAACTACCTCGACCCAAAAGTTTACCCTGAAGCGGGACAGACCGACGAACGGACGCACAGATGGACGATAAAAAAAACTTATAACAAATTGTTTTGTGCATTTTTTAGTTCAGCTCATAAATATTGGCTGAACAAAAGTTTTAGCTCATAAATCCCATTTGAGAAAACGAACAGACGGACGCACAGACCAGAGCAGAAAACACAATGCCCATAAATGGGGCATAAAAATGAGTGGGAACGAAAACAACAAATAATTTAGAAGCTTTACAAACGGTCGTGGTGATCAAGGTGTCGGTCGATTTTCTTGTCAAATTTGTAAAATTAAATGAATACATTCTAATGTATGTACACATTGAACTCACTCAGGTTTATACAAGACTGGTAATACTGTTTAGCTTTAGTTATTGCTTCCCATTCTCCAGCAGCGATAGGTTGTTCCAACACAGCTGAAATAAGAAAAGAGATATTTAAGTATAAATAAAGGCAACAGTAGTATACCGCTGTTCAAACTCATAAATCCATGGACAAAAAACAAAATCGGGGTAACAAACTAAAACTGATGGAAACGCATAAATATAAGAGGAGAACAACGACACAACACTACAATGTAACTAACACACACAGAAACGGACCAAGAATCAGACAAAATCCCACGAGAATAAAAAATATAACATCAAAACCAAATACATGAATTTGGGATAGACAAGTACCGTGACACGTCTTATCGCAATGTCAATTTACACTCAAAATAAGAGAAAACAAACGACGCAACGTTAAATTGTAACACACACAGAAACGAACTATAATATAACAACGGCCATATTCCTGACTTGGTATAGGACATTTTTAAAGGAAAAAATGGTGGGGTTGAACCTGATTTTGTGGCATGCCAAACCTCGCACTTAAATGGCAATGTTAAATATAACATAGAAATGACAACATAATATTACAGGACTACAATACAAATAAATAGGAAAACATATTAGACAAAGAAACACATGAATAATGAATAACAAAAAGCATCAGGTTTACAATTTAATACGCCAAAAACGCGCCTCGTCCACACAAGACTCACCAGTGACGCCCGGATATAAAAGATCGAAAGCGAAAAAAAGTACAAAGTTGTACAGCACTGAAGATCAAAAGTTGAAAAAGGTTGTGTCAAATACGGCTAAGTATGCTTGGGATAAGAACATCCTAATTATTTAGAACAATTAATGCTATTGCAAACAGTAAATTTTATCAAATGATTATAACAGATATACATAATGAAACTGAAGTATTAACTCATTACATAAAACAAACACAAATACATAATGAATGACCAACACAGAAAAGACACACCCGACTCATTCCAGGCCTCAACCCAGTAAATTATGAAAATGACGTCACATACGATGGTGAAAAGGCATTAAAAATTACGTCACATACGATGGTGAAAAGGCATTATGAAATTTCTGAAACAGCAGAAAAATTACGTCACATATGAAAACTATATCTCAAAAGTAAGATAGAATTAGGATTGATTAAAGATTAAAATAGAACTATATGTGCAGTTTGTTATGAATCCAACTTCAAACGTAAATTATCGTACAGATTATGTTGACCAAAATTAAATCTAATAAATGACGGCGGTGATTAATTTTTGTTTCCATAACACATAAATATAATAGAAAAGACGTCAACACATTTGATAAAATCCGATGAGAATTACAAATATAACATTAAACATTTAAACTAAATACATGAGTTTGGGATAGACAAGTACCGTAACACGTCTTATAGTAATGCGAATTCACACTCAGCAAAACAGTCACAATCGGGAATAAGTCACGTTTGGTAATTAAAAGATTAGACGACATAATGACAAACCACAATCTACCATGTGGTAAAAATGTCCTTAACTAGTTTGGTTAAACACACATCGTATGGATCCACCAATTCGTGATGGTGTCCATAAAATTTACGGAGCTAACAGCTATATTAACTTATTCCAATATCGATTTAAATCTGGTAAAAACATATTTATTTTATCGATTGTTTGCAAAATCATTCATGGATTATTGAGTTCGGAAAATACCGATCGATGAACACCGAATCTTAAATTTACATTTGAATACTAAAACAGAAAAAGATATGAGAGTTAATCCAGTTACATTGTATTTGTTAGTTCTGTTCAAGCGTGATGATTTACTTCTATCTTTGAACTGATGTGCCGTCTTAGATATAACTATTTTTTTATTGGTCAATAAAGCAATATATTGCAGATGACGTGATGGTTGTCTCACAATAAAAAATGTCGAAATTATTATTAAACAATTGTAATATGATAAAAGTATTTTATTTCTGATGAAAAGTATGAAAAGGTTTGGGATACATTACCTTTTAGTTTTATATCAACATCGTCCCTGAGTGTGTAAAATGTTCCCAGAACTGCCTTGTCTTCTGGAATAACGTGAGATCTCGTCCATCCCCCGCATGCGTATTCAAAGAAATCTGTACAAGGATCGATTGTCATGTCCATGGATTTCATCATATTAGAAGCTAAAGTAGAAAACAATTAATTGTGATATTTAATAATCAATATAGTAAGGATCATGGCAGTATATATAGTTGTTTACTTTGTTTGGGGTTGACTTGTTTTATCCGTCGTCTTACATCTTGTCCGAATCCATCTAAACAACAGCTGTTGACCGAAAATCCTATATATAACTGTTTTGTTATACCATCATTCTCAAACTACTCAATATATGGTATTAGTATTGCAATCTTTATTTCATCAATAAAGTATAAAGAATGTGGGGAGAATAATTAGTTATCAAAGGTACCAGGCTTATAATTCAGGAGCACATGAGATCACTCCTAGTTTCTGTGGGGTTCGTGTTGCTTATTCTTTAGAGTTTTCTATGTTGTGTCATGTGAACTATTGTTTGTCTGTTTGTCTTTTTCATTTTTAGCTATGGAGTTGTCAGTTTATTTTCGATTTATGAGTTTGACTGTCCCTTTGGTATCTTTCGTCCCTCTTTTTTGATACGTTAGACGCGCGTTTCGTCTAAATTGGAAAGCCAAAACAGGTTTAAAGTTGAAGAGCATTGAGGACCCAAAATTACAAAACGTTGTGCAAAATCCGGCTAAAGTTATATATGCTTGGGATAAGAAAATCCAATAGTATTTCGAATAATTCATACTTTTGCAAACAGTTAATTTATAAAAATTACCATATAATTGACATTTATGTCGACACCGAAGTGCTGACTACTGGGCTGGTGATACCTGAGGTGACGAAACGTCCACCAGCAGTTGCATCGTTCAGTGGTGTAAATAATTATCAAAGGTACCAAGCTTATGATTTGATACGCCAGACGCGCGTTTCGTCTACAGTAGACTCATCAGTGACGCTCAGGTTGAAACAGTTTGAAAGTCAAACCAGCATGACGTCGAAGAGCATTGAGGACCCCAAATTCCAAAAGGTTGTGCTAAATACGACTAAAGTAATTTATGTCTGGAATACAAAAATCCTTAGTACTTCGAATAACTCAGATCTTAAGCAGTCAAAATTTAAAAGTCTGTTATGAAGGTCATTGATATCAAGGTCTATTCGCTTGAGAGTAATCTGAATACCGTCAAAACAGTCAAAATATCGAGTTATAAGCAAAATGTTAAAAAATAGGTAAAATTTTAGTAAGTTATAACAAAACATACATCGTCCATGCAGCGAGTAGCGTTACAGGTGGCAATGTGATATATAAGGCGAACAATCTTGGATTTTGAAGAGAACAAGACATGTGATAATCCTACTTATATGGACCTTTATATGAGTGAATAAAGTGTATGTAAGGTGTGTTTCAATTTACCAAAAACAATAACCGAAAAACCGAAAGAGGTTAAAACTATATAGCCTTCTTCAAATATATTTACATAAAATGCCAAGTTCTAAATCGTCCCCAGTCATTAAAAGTTGTGAATATATATAAAGACCACTTGAAGAGAAAGAGAATATGTAGACATGAGCAGTCAGCAATAATGAGAAATCTGACAGATTCTTTTTTCGTTGAGTTCCTGGGTTATTTTCTATGTTTTCAGTTCACATATTTTCGTAAAAATGTTTGTCCAGTTTTAATGTCGTATATATGTTACAGTGAATTTGTATAATCAGGGAATATGTAGAATACCCGATTTTTCAGGGAACATGTAGAATCTCTAAAATCATTAGTAATTATATATAATCCCTGAAAATGACCAGTGATTTTACATAATCACTGAACATTTTAATAATTATTTTACAAATTCCCTAATATAATTTCAGGGATTATGAATAATTCAAGGATCCATTGTTTGATGAAAAAAAGATATATAGACAAACTATCATTTTTGACTTTCCTATTCCTTGCCAGACGAAATAATGTTGCTTTTTAACACAGAGGATGAACTTAAAGATATAAAAAACACAGGGTTTCGAGATAAAGTTGACGACTTCAAAATTAATAATATTAAGATTCCCTTTATAGCGATAAGAGGGGCATAAAGGGAGGGTATCTGCACAGAAGAACGTGAAATAAAATTGCAATTTCAAAATAAAGGAACAATTAAAAATGTCCTACACGTTGATCTTTTTAACGATTTCACGTAACACGGTGAATAAAGAACTTTTTTCGCGAATGCATGTGAAATAAAAATGGCAAAACACGTTGCACGAAAATAACCTTTTACCACCATGTTTGTTTATCAAACGCCACCGTCAAATGGATATTAATGTTATATGTGTAAATCCACAGACAATGTTATTTGAGGTACATGAAAAACAAATGGAGAAGAAGATTATGGAACATTTGTAATATTCTCATAGCAATTCCATAGGATAGTAAAGAGGTAAAGGGAATTCCAAAAAACAGAATGGTTACCGTAATTGTTCACAAAAAGTCTAAAAAGGATATCACCTGGCCAAAAAAACATGGTATTTTGCTCGAACCAAATCGAGGGTGCTAATTCCCTTTTTGAGGGGTATCTACCGGTATTTTTACTGAACACTTTATTTCTCTTAGGCGGGTCATAAAATCGGATTCGATACATGAAGGAAAATGTTTTCTAAAATGTTGATAATGTGGTAAAAACAGATGTGAAGCATATTATTTTAATTTATTGTGTTTAACATTTTGATATATTGTGCCTAACATTAAAACAAATAGGGTTATAATTTTGATATTTTTGTGCTTAACTTTTTACAATTTATGTTTATACAGTTTAATGCTGTTTAATATGATTTTATAACATAAATTATTTGACTTTTATTCATGTTCTTTATAAATAAAACTATTTCTTCGTCTCAGTTATTATATATAATCCCTGACGTTTTTTCTAGTAATTATACATAATCCCTGAAAATTTTAGTAATTATATATAATCCCTAAACTGGCCAGTGATTCTACATAATCCCTGAAAATTTCAGAGATTCTACATAATCACTGATTATACAAATTCACTGTAAGATATATACCCTCTGGGTTCGACACTGGCGCCTCATAAATTGTAAAAACTTTGAGAGAAACGTATCATGAATACAAAAGAACTTGATAAAGTGTATTTAAATGATTATTATTATCTCTACAGTTATTATCACGAAATGTCAACTACTTATAAATAATAGCTTACCTGCTTTCACACAGTCTGGTGTCGTACAAAATTCTGAAATAAAACAAACATTGTGATCAAAATCATAACGAATAAATTTCATGCATTTTTCACGAAAATACATAAAACAAAAACGAATATTTTAATGATACGGCTATAGCATCTTGAAGTCGAAAATAAGGCACTAGTAGTATTGTAATACGGTAACAAAAGATAACATCTGCAAGTGTTTATTAGATATTATTAAAAAGCCGTCAGAAAGCATACACAAACAATACAATGTCTGTATCTTTTGAAACAAATGTTATATTCCTGCTTGAACAAATGTTCTTCCTGTCGGAACAAATTATCTTTTCCTGCTGGAACAAATCTTAAATTCCTATTGAAACAACTTATCTATTCCTGTTGGGACAAATTTTCTATTCCTATTGGTATAAATTATCTATACCTGCTTGAAAAACTTTTGTATACCGTTTATTCCATTAGGGACAAACATTGCTATATTTATTACAGAGGAAATAATATTCCAGAATATTTCTTCAGTTATGAAGGAACTTGTATTACATATATAGCACCTATCCTGTATAGTTGTTAAATGTGTGTCCGTATTTAGCTTTAAACTTCTTGCATTAAAATTCAAATATTTTTTGGGAGACAGCACTACATATACTATATGATAATAAGGGATCAACACGAACACAGGCTTAATGACACCAATCGTATACAAATGCGTGTGATTCAACAGAGAAATTATTCGTATCAACTAAAAATAGAAAGATCGGGAAAATATCTCTATAAAGAAATGCTATTTCTTGCATCACGATTGATTTAAGAATTATGTACCCTTGTGTTGATTCAATGCTTAACATATGGAAATTTTAAAGAAAATCCACAGCCTTTCCCATTGTACTCTCATATTTGGCAAATGCTTGATAGATATAGGATTATTGCATGCAGTGCTAGCAATGATTTCCTTATTACAAGTTCATGAATTTAGATATTGGTTCAAACAAATATAAATATGGATCAATTAAAGTATAACTTCTACGGTGCGCTTGACTTTAGTGACTCAGAACGACTTTTTTGGAATTTTAAGGTTGTTTATGACTTTTTGTAAACAATAAACACTAGCACATCATAGAAAAACAAGTACGTAATCTATGTTTAAATTTTTAAAACAAAAAAACATATATTAAAGTGTTTGGATTTTCTACAAAAAAAACCTTGGTTTTATTTGTCACAAAATACCCTTTTTCTTTTAAATGCAATGAAACAATTTATAATAATTCTTTGCACAATGTTTCCCCTTGGTATATGTATAAAATGGCCCATTTCTATTATTCATTATCTTTGCTGTTTTGATACTATTGCAGTTTAAAAATATCGTAATTCATAGTCCACAGAAGGGATCATAAACCTTATTGATATCAATCGTATACAAATGCGTGTGATTCAACAGTGAAATAATTTGAATAAAACTCAAAAAGAGGATCGGGTAAATATCTGAATAAAGTATCTTTATATCTTGCGCAAATTAATTTAACAGAAATAAATGTATGTTGTATTTCAAGATGACTGGTTATGTTAGTACTGTTTGATGTAATAATATATTTGCGTATCAATACATACGTTTCGAATCCCAAACATGTAGACTTTGTACAGTTATAAATATAATTGAAAATACAGTTGAAGCCATATTATGTGTTATGTAAAATTCAAATTATGACATACCGTTTGAACTTCCTGTATTGCCTGTATCCGGGCAATTACCACTTCCGTCACCGGTTTGAGACCCAGAACCAGGTTCTGGAGTAGCTCTAGGTGTTTCATTTTTTTCGTCAATCTTTTTTGTCACAACAATCGCTAGAGTAACAGCTAAAGCAATTATGGCAATGAGGCAAACGAAGAGAGAGCATAATATAGCACGTGTGGCGCTCTTTCCTGCTTTTCCATTACTTTTACCACTGAAAATAAATCAACATTGTGTATGTCAGTGAAGAAGACTTAATAACATAACACAGATAGTCGGTATGTAGGGCAACATATATCATATTGTAAAATAAGAATGCTTTTTGATAATGAACATAACACTTTGAAATTCTATTTCCTCAATTAACAGAGACATACGTAAATATGAAGTTATACTATGTGACATTCCCAAATTCAAATTGAGTGTACTTGTTGTGAGGATCACGAATGAAGTCAATTTAGTTTGTTTCAACCGAATGGTATGACACAATTCTAATTACTACGTATCACAGACCAAATTAGAATTGTGTGGCGTCACCTTTGCCGTTCTAGAGTTATGCCCCTTTACAAATTGAAAAATTGCTGAGTTTGGGTTTGCCGCAACCAAATGTTATGAAACCCATAAATTGCATGCACAAAACTTATAACTACAAATCGAGTTTGAATATGAATGGCGTCACTTTAACGTGTTTTAGTTATGTATAAATATAACGTTATGCAAGCGGGGACCTCAGCTGTGTCCCATGAACACATTCTCATTTTTTTCCCCATGGTTTTGGCTGGTATTCATTGAAAAATGATTTCATTGCCTCTTGTGTTAAATAAGATAAAACCGGATCATAAATAATGATACAAACTTTCAGTTGTTGTGTGTTTGTTTTTTCTACATTGGAAAGGGATAAGGGGAGAGTTGAGATATCACAAAATATGTGTAACCCCGCTGCAGTGTTGCGCCTGTCCCAAGTCCGACGCCTTTGGTCTTTATAAGTCTTGTATTATTTTAATTTTAGTTCATTAATATGTTTTGGGGTTTATTATTGTCTCCATTATCACTGAACTAGTACACATTTTTGTTTATGGGTCAGATAAAGCGCGCCTTCGGGTGCGGGGTTTTCTCGCTGTGTTAAAAAAAAACTGGTAGCCTTTCGTTGCGTTTTGGTCTTTAGTCGGGTTGATTTCTCTTTGGAACATTCCAATTTCCATTCTCAATTATATTTTCTTTTGAACCTATTTTAATGGCGGAATAAGCCAAGATGTTCATAGAAAAGGAGAACCAATGGAATGTTACGCTTCACAGCTATAATGAATAGCATTTTAAAAGACGGAAATACAAATTAAAAATTATATGCTTTGCTCTAGCTAATAATACGTAAGATCGACATTTGTAGTGTTTATCTAAAGGACTTTTAAAAGTATGGCAAGAGCTATCTTTGCTAATCATATAAAACGCAGTTGAAGCTTGTACAAAATGTATATTTTTCTATTTATATATAACGTGTATTACGATTTGCACTTCTAAACAGACTAGAGCCTAAAAAAAGTACTTCCCATTGCACTGAAATTTTTCAAAAAGAACGAAACTATCTAAAAAAAATGAAAATTTGAGGAAAAAGTTTACCATGAGTGATAACGAACTCCATTTCCATTTTGCATTGTGACTGCGTACTTCCAAGTTTGTCCGAATAAAAACAATCCGATTTTTCTCTCGAAAGTAAACAATTAATTAGCCTCTTCCTCATGTTGAAATAGACTCTTTGGTGACATGTATATATCTGTATACAGATATCATTGTTTATACACTTTCTTTAATCTTTGATAAACAAAACGTCAAAAATTCCAAGGAAAATTCAGTCTCTTAATTTCATTTAAAATTTCATTCACGTTTTATCATTTCGAAATTGTATCTTACTTGGATTAATGACAAATTTGTGATTTCTATTTTTCCAATTGTATTGTTCAGTTTCGGATTAATGATGTTTTTTCTTCAATTACAAAAGCAAAGGTGTAGAAATCATAACGTTTCATTAGATTTTGCTTTTATGACTTTATATTTCATATATGTATATACATTTTGATACAATAACATAACAAATTAAACGAAAATAAATCTTTATTCGATAAAGATTGAATTGGAGTTCAAAGTGCTTGAATTTTCTGTATCAAAAGATTTAAACTTTTATGTTTGCTTCTCCTTGCACTTAATACCTTCCGTCAATATAATCCAACTTCTTATTCAGATGACGCAATAAACTCGGGATACGGTTATGGAAATATGAATGCGGACATACTGACATCAGTCTGAATCCATTGAAGTGTAGTCACGTGCATAATTCAAATTAGTATGAAGTTCAAGCTTTAGTCTACTGCATAATTTAGATTTGGATGAAGTGCAAACTTAATTCGTCTTTTCAGAAATTTCATTTGTTCATACCACAAAGTGAAAATAACGACATCCCATTGTTAGCCTATCCCAGCTTTGAAAAAAATACCCAGAATGCTATATATATATATATTTTGAAACGGAGAATTCCCACCACCGGAAAATCTAAGCGGTAACTTAAAAAAGCAAATTATAGGAGGAGATAGTTGCACTTAAATAGAGTCACTTATAACCCAAATTGTTTTGAATAAAATAAAGTGTTTTTTTATACAAGATTACGAAAACATTAAGGTTGAATGTCATACGGACCAAACTAGCAATACTGGCCATAGCTTCGAATCATTAGGGGTGCTTGTAGTCGTTAATTAGATCCTTTTGTCAGTATTATAATAAAAAGAAAAGAAAAGACATAAGAAAAAAACTTAAAATAGAACTTATCTATCGATTTTTTATAGTATATATGTTACACATTGAACAACCTAAAATTCAGGTTTATTGAGCTTAGTTTAGAATTTTATCGCTCAAACATCTTGATATTGAATTTCGCATTTTTTGGTGATGTCATGAAAAAGGGGAAGAACGGAATTGTGGTCGCCACAGTTGGTAAATAATTATAGTCAGGTTCGTCTGTGATTCATCTTTTCCATAACGACCAACATAACTTTGGTGATTTCACATTGAAGCATCAACTTCAACTTTTCTATGAGGAACCCTTAAATACCGATAGCTTCATCGAAGCAGCAATACTCTATCAAGAAAATATTGATAGGAAACGAAATAATTGGAAAATATTGTATCATCTGGTAGATATATACTGCATATGAAGAATATACTGGTGAGACTGTGTTTCATAGAAATGAAAAGTTCACATTGTGGAAAGAGGGACGAAAGATACCAGAGGCACTTTGAACTCCAATTCAATCTTTATCGTGAAAACTGTAGGTCTTGTCGTCTGTTATATCAATATCATGAAGTTTTTTTCCCAACTTATTTTTTGTCACTTAATTTGTTCTGTCCAATTTATACAATATGTTGAAAAATTGCGTGATGCATGCATGCTTTAATTTTATTGTATTGTTATATGTTATATGGAGAAGACTACTTGTGCAGTCCAATTTGTGTTTATGCAAATAGAATATATGTAAACTAAACTGAACATGTTTCAACTAGAGTATCATCGAGTGCTTTTTTTATAAACTTTTTACTGCAGGTTCTTGTTTATCATACGCAGTGTCTTTACACTAATCAATAAAATGCAGGGTTTTAATGTCCAGTTTAAATTCCGTCAAATTTGAAGTGCGTGTATCAAGTCATGGAATGGCCGTGCAGGTGGTCGTTTTGTTTATGTATTAAATGAATTTTGCACTCTAAAGAATTCGTTGATTGCAGACATTTAGTTTTCTCTTCAATTTTTTTGCAACTTTTATACACATGGTACCTGATTTCGATTGGTAGATTAAGATTCCACCAACTTTATCTAGATTCTACGCTCTCAACTCTTTTTTTTTTATTTCGAGCATTTGAATAACAATCGTTGCATAAAAAATCGTAAATTACAATCAGATCAGAGAAAAACCCTAAATTATATGATACCGTAATACTAGAACAAATAATACAAATTATCTCCGCTTTCCTTCATCTTCATCTTAAGATTTTGAATTAAGAAGTCGGATGACGAGTTTTGTTAATTGCCCTTTTAAACTGAATCATTTTCAATTTCCATTGACCGTTTTCTTCCTATATCATAGTACATCAGAGAATTAGGTCGATTAAAAGTATATACTTCTTTCTTATGATTAGAAATTTAAATTAATACTGATATTTCAAACTTTTATACATTCTACTTGATCGAGCTTGTAAAAAAAATATATCTCATTCTGCTTCTTCTAAGATACAAGTTATATATTTGTTGGATAAAATAAATATATATAACATTTGTAAAAGACTGGATTGTTCAGTATCCACGCAACTAAAAGGTGCAAGTTTGCTCGAGTAATACACATCTTATTCGATCTAAGCAACGACCAATCGAGCGACGTGAACATAAGGTGTGTAGATAACGAATCAGACATACTAATTGGTCAATTATAATGGAAGTAAAGCGATATGGAAAATATTATTTAAGTACACACAATCCCTTTTGCACTTAAAAAAAATTGACATTTAAAGAAATAGCGCTTGAATTAAAACCAATTTAATCATTTCAGACTGATACATATATGGGGTCATTTTCAAAAAAAGTCGAATTTTCAGTAAACCCATGCTATTTGTTTTTTTTCCATTTCTAATGGAAATTTCAGTTGTAATGGTTTAAATGAAAGCTTGTTGGATTTGTGATTCAGAACATTACTAATAAACACACGCATTTTACATCTATTTTGATAAGATTAAACTGCATTTAAGTCCGACTTTGGGGTATTTGTGTGCATACAGTGTCAGAAAAACACATTTCAAATGATTTTATTCCGATTTTCTGATCGCCTTGATATCTGCAATTGGGACTTTTTAAGAACATTAATCATTTCTCTAACGAAAAATCGTAGCTTCTTCATCATTGTATGTAACATATTATCTACAAACTAAATTGAATCAGCGTACGGGAGCCTGTTACCGCTACTTAAATCAGCCGTTAAATTATTCTCCCTATGAATATTGAATCAGTCAGTGTTGATTTCAAAGTGCAAAGTAAAATCTTAACATTTAAAACTCCTCGTTTCTTGAACGACAGCTATGAAGAGAAAAGAAATTTCAAGATATTTAGTGAAAAAAATAGAGTGTCATTTTTTTCATGTCTATGCTGTTACCAACCATTTTGATTAATTACACCAACAGTATGCTTGTAAAAAGTGCAATAACGTGTTGGAAATCAAATTCACAATAGAAAACCATAATCACTTCACCAAAGGGAGTAGTTATTTCACAACAGCAATCAAAAACGAAGAAATTTGTCTATCCTGTTATGTAATATCCTGTTACTATGATTGATATGGTTACAGTAACAGGATAGACAAATGTAGACAAAAACGTCGTTAATTTTTTTATCTTAACATAAAGGTGCAAAACGAATGAAATTTTTCGTTGTTTGAACTCATCTTGGGGTTATAACGTCTTTAAAATCTTCTCAATTAAGCATTTGCAGGTGCAATACTGATATCGGTAACAGGATAGACAAAAAGGTAACAGGATAGACTTTTATATAGTGATATATCAGAAAAGTACGTTCCTGTTACCAATGAAATAAAGAGAAAAGTAAACTAACTTATGAGGGATTTACTTGATGTTGGGTTTATGTGAAAGGGTGAAAAAATGCCAAACAATATAATGTGCTATCTTAGACTTGCATTACCGGTGGTAATTTTAACAACCTTTGAAAATTAATTTTCAGAGGTATTTTTCAGTACAACATGGAAAATTGGCAAATAATCTATTATATTACAGAATGAATATATATATAGAAGTTTATTCTCTTGAAAACCATCTAATTAGCTACGTAAAACAAGCTTAACATTTTATCTAAACCTTTTCTTAATAACCCAAAATTTCTTTTGAAAATGGTAACAGGATAGACAAAATATAGTACCACCGATCAAAAAATGTTTCAAGATATTCTTGTATGACATCATTAAGATTGCATCTTTTAATGTGTTGTTCTTAAAGTACTGTTTGTTTTGAGTTGCTTATGTAGAGGGTTGTTTGAATTAGTAACTTTTAATAAATTTTTTCAATTTCAAAATTCGACATTTTTTTTAAATGACCCATATGATGTACATGTAGCCATGTGTACTAAAAGTGGCGTTCACAACTTTGGTCTTTGAATTTTGAAATTGAAAAAATGCTATGTGATAATAATAATCCACAAGAGAACAAATGACTCAAAATTAAACAGCTATAGGTCTCCGTACGACCCTCAACAATGTGCAAATGAAAATACATTATTGCGAATCAGTTTACTTTTAAGATCTATGTCATCCACATAATTGAAACATAACATGACTCCACTCGTCTAAACTCGGACATCTCCGTAGCCTATAGTTATTAACTGCTATGACACAGTTTGTCTCTTTGTCATCATACCACATCTTATTGCTAAATTATCGTAATACATGAGCATAAGGTTTAACATTAATGAACGGCATGTGTTCAATGCTTGTAATTGCATCTCAAGTTAGCACCATGACAATATCTATTTTGTTGCAAGAAATACATAAAATATACCTGTAATCGTTTCTGTACACGTCATTTGAAGAGACAGAAAACGTCGAGGTGGTCAAATCTTGTTGGGAAAGATTTTCCTTTCCTGACATAGTTCGACTGCTGCCAAATAAATTCCCGCCAAAAATCTGTTATTATTATCTGTAAAATAGATTCAATTGTTTATGCAAGTTTTAATATCATAGAATATACAGCAATTAATTGAGTAATAACAACATCTAGCTGCATTATTTAACTTTTTATGGACGTGAAATGGCAACTCATGCAAATGTGGCTCTTGCAGATCTTAACGCTTTTAATTTTATTTATGTTTTTCCATGCAACTTTTAGAACTAGTTTTGTTTTATATATTTCGTCTGGTTTTCATGTGCTTATATTCTAGTGCATTGCTTGTGTGTGCTTGCATTTATATATGAACATTGCTTATGCAATATAGCTGCCTTACTTTGTATGTCTAACGTGTATGTTTTATATGTGTCTTAATATTAATATTGTACATGTTGTACGATTGTGTTTTTAATGTCGACAAAAAGCTCTGTGTACGAGCTTATGTTTGCAATGATTATGTAACCCGACTTAAAATAAATTTTCTATTCTATTCTATTCTATAACGTGAACTCTCTGGTAGTAACAACCGTTAAGGGTGTTGATTTCACATGATTATTGTGTATTGAAATTATTCAAATAAATGATTATTTATGTCAAAAACTCTAACCACAGCGACATATACATGTACATATAATCTAGATGTATCATTAATAAACTATAC